>NC_067451.1:10920000-11220000 GCF_025434085.1 Hippocampus zosterae
TCTTGGGTCTTGAATCAACCGCTACTGGCCAGCTGCTCCAAAGTCCAGCTGTGAGGCTCCAAAAATGGATTTCCCTTTTTAAACGGTGGTGGGAAGAATAAAGTACAAATACTTGGGTGCTAGACAAGCAATTCTTGTTTGCAAGCATCTTTTGTTATTTTCGGGTTATCATGGCTGAGTGTCAGCGACCTAATTTGAACTTTGTCAATCTTTTTGGAAATAAACCTTTTTGCAAAGACCTTCATCTCTGTCTATGTTTGTGGGATCCACGCTAATCCGGATTCTGATGAATGACAACACAAGGAAGTGAGAGATGACAACAAAATTCTTCGGTTCTCCAGGATTGCCAGAGGAAAGGTCCGTAATGCAATGCAGGCAAATGACACGGGCCATGTCAAACGTGATATGTCTGTTTTTGCCGCTAAAAATTAATGCCCATCATTCGGACACCCCGAACAGATTGCAAATTTGGAATCATTTGGAACGCGAATTGTTCAGATTCAAATGACGCCCAAACCTAAACTATGTTATTTGTAACCCTGGCAGTGACTGTTACATTTCCAATAAACAATGCGTCGGGATGCCACGTACTGTTATTTATTATGCCCACTGGCTGTGTGAATGCCGGTATCTCACGCTACAGTCGAGAACAGGGGTGTCAAACACATTTTTTGTCGCGGGCCACATTGTAGCTGTCATTTCCCTTGGAGGGCCATTATGACTGTAAACCATATCAAGAAGTCAAGAATAATAGTTTCTTCAACTATTTAAGTGACTGCAATGAGGGGTTTGGTAACAAGAAAATACTGACAACAGCTCTCATTTATTACATATGATCATTTTCAATTTTGGTACAGATTTTAGGATGCATCATGCAAGTTGACATGCTTGATTGGCTTTTGCGGGCCATATAAAATGATGTGGCGGACCAGATTTGGCCCCCGGTCCTTGAGTTTGACACCCGTGGTCTAGAGTGTAATGAATACTTTAACGAGAGTCCTTTTTTTAACAGAAGTTTATACACTCAGTCCTGGGTGTGAGTAGCAGATAGACGTTCCAACACAGTGACAAGCACACAAATAGTCAAACATCATGGCATAGTTTACAATGGAAAAGAGAACCGGGGAGGGACATGAAGAGTGTGCGTGAATGGACTCTGATGGTGAGTAATGCTTTTAAGGGCCCTGGGCATGGAAGAAGCAGGATTCAACATTAATGTCATCGGAGACGATTCCTCCATTTAGAGCCTTTGGTGCGTCTGCGTGGCTGTGATTGGTGGCTGGTTGCATTACTCACTCACATTTGTATTTCTCCTGAACGTCGGCGTTGCACAAGCTCACCAGACCCATCTTGAAGCTCAGCACGCGCATCTTGCCGTTGCGAGCGCTAAGTGGAATGAAGAGTAGAGGTTTAGAACAATGAACAACGTGTAGACAGGCATTAGTGATGCTTCCGTGCTTTGCCCAGTGAGAGAAACAAAAGTGAGGATGAATTACGAGGGGTCACGGTAGGACAGCGCAGGTCAGTGCAGTGGTGTGAAATTGGATTAGGGGCACAGCCTCACTCTCCAAACACTGCGGGGACTTGAGGAATTGTTCTTGGGTATGTGCCTTGCACGGAGATAATATGATGACACAAGTAGGGATGCACACATGCATGCAAACTAGACAATATCTTTCAAAAGTTTGAGGGTCACTTTGAAAATTCATGTGCTTAGCTCTACAAAGTACAAACATTTCTGTGTGACTGAATGCTAATCAGTATGCAGGGGTCTACTCTATAAAAATATATCTACACATACACGAGTGATATTCTTCAAAATAAGCCATTTCTCCATCGCATACAGCGCGACACGGCCAAATGCCACTGCAGTCGACCATCGTGAAACAAAATTACAGTTGGCGACTCGTCAAGTCAAGTCAAGTCAACAGTATTTATAGAGCACTTTCAAACAGCCATCGCTGCATACAAAGTGCTGTACATGGAGCGATTTAACATGCACAATAAACAGTAAGACAAATTGGTAATAAAGGCGGTAGAAAGCACCAAAGATTAAAACCAAGAACAAATCTAAGTCATGCTGAGTCGAATTCCAAAGAATACAAGTGAGTTTTGAGGAGGGATTTGAAGATGGGCAGCAAGTAGGCTTGCCGAATGTTCAGTGGGAGATCATTCCAGAGAGAGGGACCAGCAACAGAAAAGACTCAATCCCCTCTGAGCCTCAGTTTAGTTCTTGGTACTTCTAATAATGTCTGGTCCACAGACCTGAGGCGCTGGGCAGGTGTGTAGGGGCGGATGAGCTCAAAGAGGTAAGGTGGCGCGAGATTATTCAGACATTTGAAAACAAAGAGGAGGATCTTGAAAATAACAGTGAAGGGATACCAGAGCTCCCTCTTATGAGTACCAGTCAAGAGGCGAGCAGCGGCATTCTGGACCAGCTGAAGGCGCTTAATGGAGGACTGGCTGACTCCAAAGTAAAGGGCATTGCAGTAATCGAGCCGGGATGTGACAAAGGCATGAATTACTGTCTCAAAGTGTTCATGTGAGAGGAGATGTTTTATTTTGGCCAGCTGTCTAAGGTGAAAGAAGCTGGATTTAACATTGGCACCAATTTGCCGATCGAGTTTGAGTTTGTCCAGTTTAAGGCCCAAGTTTGGGACTGTTGACTTAAGATAAGGAGACAGGGAGCCCAAGTCTACAGGATGGAATGTACAAGGGCCACTGGAACCAAACAATATCACCTCTGTCTTCTTTTCATTGAATTTCAAGAAATTTTGTGCCATCCAGGTTATGATTTCTTCCAGACAGGAGTCATTAAGGGAGTGGCCTTAATGAGAAAGCGTCTTTCTTGCTCAGTGGGACATACATCTGACAGTCATCTGCATAGCAGTGGAAGGGAATACCACGTTTCCTTAAGATGGAACCCAATGGGAGCAGATACAGCGAGAACAGCAGAGGCCACAGAATCGAGCCCTGTGGAACACCACATGACAGGGGAGCAGTGCGTGACTCAGAGCAGCCAAGGCTGACACAAAAGGTTCTGTCAGCTAGATAGGACCTAAACCACTCAAGAGTACTGTCGCCAATGCCCACCAAGTGCTGCAAACGAGACAGCAGAATACTGTGAGCAACTGTATCAAATGCTGCACTTAAGTCCAATAAAACTAGACACACTCGTCACCACACACCAAGCGATCGAGCACTGCACATCTAATGACACGTGACCGTCAAAAAAAATGTGACTTAACATAGCTGCTGTATTCATTTTATTAAACCACAAAAACATAATGCGATTGGCAACGAAGAAGAAAACTGAGACAAAGACAGAAAACAGGCCAGGATAAAAATAACCTATTTCGATGGTCTGTTAGCAATGAGTGGTTGCCCCATTCGATTACTGCGCACATGCAACAGAGACTCTCCACGTTTTGCTTTATAGCCACAGTTTCATCTGAAATTGTAATTATACTTTAGTTCACAGTTGATTTTTTTGAAAGTCAGTTGACATTTATGACATTGAAACCTTTTCGCCAGCCATTCAAATTTCAAATCTTAGTAAAACTAGTTGTAAACTGTCAGCCACTCATGAAAACTAGTGGCAGCACCTTGCAGCACTCTGAACGACCGATCAGTCGGTTTCGGCAGTGTCCCGATGTGTGCAGCGGACTTTAGTGACCCATATCTTCTGAACGATATTCCAATCATTTCAAACGATTGTGGAAAGCACATTAAGTGTCACAAAATTAGCTGATTTCACCGAAGGGTAAGTACATTTGTGAGTAAACTGCTTGGGTTTAGGTTAAAATGTTCTTGAAAAATCTCATTGTTTCTTTCCTGTAAATTTATGCAACCAATTGTTACCAATTGTGCTTACTTTGCTTGCACGGTGAAAGTTACAGTAGAAAAGGGCAAACGTGTTGGTCTTCATCCCACGCCTTTGTTCATATTTCACAGATCGCATGCAGGCGCAGCCGGGAAAGAGAACTCCATGAGCGTGATGAGTAACAATTTAACGGAGCGGCAAGATAATCACATTAGCATTAGAACTGGAAAAGATCAGGCCTTGCGTCACTGGGAAGGAGAATATAATGAAATCAAGTTTGTTGCGTGTTCCTCAAATGCACGCGGGTAGGAAAGAAAAAGTGAGGTCAACTTTCACGAGGGAGTGAATCCTCCGTTGGACGATTCGAGTCACGTGAGAAGTCAAAGAGAGCATTAACTGCGCTTGCACATATTCAAAGTGGAAGCTGGAGTGAATCCACAGACACATAAGGAGGCAACTGGCTGTCATCTCCTTTCACACACACTCTGTCTTGCGGCACTTCCATTTTAAACCACCGCTTTTGCACACCGGGACACTAACCCCGTGCATTCACAGAACAAGTACGCACACATAGAGGAAGCAGCGATGAGACACACAAACCAAGAGGCAAGAGCAGACCCCAATCAAGGCTGTGGAATCCATGTGACTTTAATAAATATTTGTTCACGTAAAGATGGTTCATGATCCAACATTAGGTGGTCTAAAAATGTTTTGGGATCCATGGATCCGTTAAACACAAGACGTTTTTCTAAGGGCACCTTTATAAGACGAAAGTGTCAAATAGAACCACGCCACGTCCATAAGAAAATGCACCAGCTCACGCTAGCTGACAAACAGCCTAAATTTTCAAGACAGCCATCAGCAAATTCACTAAATGCTCTCCAGTAACGGTTAATGAAAAATAATTCAACTGCAGCGAAAAATTAAGACAAGTGGTGGTTATTCAATCACCTAGACAGTGTAAGTTCACAGATCGGTAAATAAATATCAATGAAGTCATTCAATCCATATGACGATCATCCTCTTAGCATCGGGTTCAAAAAAATTATTCAAGCCCTGTTTCGATTCTTGAATACCTGCTTTGTGTAACTTTGTATCTTCATTATTCTGAAGAAAGTGAAACCTGCTTAAAATTTTAGGAGGAAGCCTCAATGTATTACTGTTGGTAAGAAAATAGAAGGAAATAAGACACGCACAGGAAATGGTGTTCACGTCTGACATCCGGCTGTACAGTTTCATTTGCGTTTTCATTTATCTAAATGGGAACCATTATGCAATTTTAAAAAGAAACGATCCACAATGATGTTTGCAAATTATTGAAACCCCCCGCCCCCCAACAAATTCTTGAACCCCCCTCCACATTTTTCTTATCTCATTACATTTTTTTCTCTGCAAATACGATTGATTATTGGAATCATGAAACATCATGATTTTTTTCCCCAAGGCAACTTTTTTTTATTTCTTAATGGCATTAAGGGGAGCGACACGTAATGTTTCATTGCCACTAAAATTACAAGTGCTTCTTCTAGATTGAGAACCTCCAACATACAGTGTAACCGGAGTATAAAAAGAAAGAAAGGGGGGAAAAAGGGATTTAGACAAACACATACACACGATATTCAGGGCCACTACTGTTATTTATTTGAACCACAAAAGCAATTACTGGAATGTATGCAGAGGCTGAAGTCTCCGATTGTCTCATTAGCTGCAATTGCTTAAGCGCAACCCACGAAATTTACAACACTCATGGGATTCCTCTTGTGTGTTTCCGTTTGGCGTCGTCTTTCTTGTTCTTTGCTCTTTGGAGACGGCAAGAAATAACACAATTAGGGGTAAAAATATGAGGTTGAAAGTTGCCATGAAAGAGGATTTGTCTCGGAAGGCAAGATTGTTTCCGTGCACGGAGATTTAGCACTTTAAAGACATCCGTACACAAAGCCACCGAGGCATCAAATATGCTGGAGCGACGATCTTCTTAATTTGACCATAATTGCGGATGGTAGAGTCAGATAACAAATGGTGTTTTTTTTTTTTTAAATGCATATTTTATCATGAAAGCTGTCATAGTCGGCCCCGAATGGCAGCACGGTGATGAGTAACTGTGGCAAAGACACGCTCCTTATTATTGTGTTAGCTGTTGCTCCTCATTAAAGCTCAATTAATAATGATGTGCTAAGGATCTTACTGACTCACCTGTTGCTGGGTAATTAACGTGGCTGGCCACAATTTGAACACAACCGCAATTCATGTCTGGATTTGACTCTGGTGTCATCTGTATTGCATGGAGCGCCCATGGGCACTCCTGATTTAAACTCATGCTGTTTAGTGTCAGGATGACAATGACATCCTGGTACGAGCAACCAATCTGAAAGCTTCGATGGACTTGAAAGCCCTGATCCAGCCTGTTTTTGATGCTGCCCTTCTCCCCAAAACCCAATTCGAATAATCATGATCGTGATCAGGATTTTGCAAAGCTTGCTGATCATTTGAATCAGGAAGAAGGAAACATCTTAAACTGGCAGCACAGGGGCAATCGAGGACCGGACCCGAGCCCCCCCTTCTACAGAGCTTGTATTTATTGATATATTTATTTATTTGAGTCCAGCCCACCTGTCATAGACGTTGAGCAACCAGTTGAGACACATGTCTACGCAGAGCGGAATGTTGACCAGAACGGTCCTCTCCTCCTCCAGCTTCTCGTAGAGCGCCGTCAGGCCGTGAATGACCTCCACCACGTCCATCACGTGCTCCGCTTGATGGAGCTCTTGCTCCCGGAACACCTCGGCGAGGTTGTTCAGCGCCACTAAATCCACTATGGACACAAAGACACACACACACACACACACACAAAGGACACTCGAAAGCACTGAGCTGCAGCATAACTAAGAGCAAGAAGAAGAGGCGGAGAAGGTCCCCAACTAAAGCTACAGTAATTGTGCTACACACAGGCCAAGGGAAAATATGCAGGTGAGTTTTGTTCGTATGTGTTACTGCTCCGTGTGCATTTTATGGTTGTAGCTGTTTGAAGGTTTAAATTGACTGAACCAGCTCTGCATAAAATATAGATGAATGTGTCTCAGGGGCTCACTGGAGAGAAATTCTTTTGATTCACAGCGGAGAAAATGACCGAATCATTGCTATCCTTCAAAACATAGTTGATTAAGGCAGAGGCATCTCTCTGAATTTCTTTTTCAATGCCACCCGTTGTATTTATCAGAATAATACTGTGGAAGAGTCGCCATAGCGAAAGTATGCGTGGATGACGGCGCATATTTCACTCCAGAATGCATTGATGCTCTTGAGATCTCATTGTTGCCTGCAGATATTCAAGACACTGCATGCTAAGCAACACCAGAACATAATCTAGCCCTGTCCACATTTCACAGTACCGTAGCTTCTTTGTAGAAAGCAGATTTGACACTGGCTGTTCTTTTGCTTTTTCGTTCTTCAGTAATAAGCAGTAGAAAATGGAAACGTTTCACCAAAAGCACCGGACTCTGACCGAAAACCCGGGAAAAGAGCTTATTGTAAAACAAACAAACAAACAAATAAACACACAAAACAAAAGAAAACCATGCCAAGTAGAACAGTGACATTGATGCTCAAGATTTTTTTTGCTGTAGTTCAACAATTAAAACTGGATGAAGAAAGTTTCCTTTAAATAATTTATTTGCGGTCAGCACGTCGACCTCACAGTGCAGGGCTACCGGGTTCAATCCCAGCTGTGTGGAGTTTGCATGTTCTCCCCGGGCCTGTGTGGGTTTTCTCCGGGTACTCCGGTTTCCTCCCACATTCCAAAAACATGCATGGCAGGCTGAAAGAACACTCTCAATTGTCCCTCGATGTGAGCGCAGATGATTGTTCGTCTCTGTGTGCCCTGCGATTGGCTGGCAACTGATTCAGGGTGTCCCCCCGTTTACTGCCCGAAGACAGCTGGGATAGGCTCCAGCCCCCTCCTCCCCCAACCCTTGTGAGGATAAAGTGGATCAGAAAATGAATGATTGAATTTATTTACAGATGCTCCATACAACTATTAAACGCACAACATCCATACGTGCTCGGTTCAAGTGCAAGTTGCCCAAACTTGCCCAACTTCCAACATTTTGCTATTTCTCTCTCCTAATCGACGGACCAAGCAGAGATTCACACAAATGTTTGTTTCTCCTCAAGAGATACAGTGTGTTGTGTGTCGACAGCAGTAAACAGTTGCATACAAGTTGGTGAATATTAAGTGAATGAGTGAAACATTTTTGACATATGGCCGCCTACAGTATTGTTTGTTGCCCGTTCAACGATTATGAGAACTGATGATCTCGTACCATCGAAAAAAGTCTATGTATATTTTTTGCAGCTATTCAGTAAAGACTTATACAGATCGCTTCTGGTTCACTTATAATTGCCAACTCGCTTCCATCATCCTCGCCTATAACTAAAACGGGGCTGATTGAGCCTTTTTTTAAACATATTTAAGTGGATGCTTCAAGAGCTGCAACACAAATGTGATCTTCCCACTCCTAAAGTCATTTGATGGCGCGTCCCTATCGAGCAGCTAAACGGGTGCGCATCGACAGAAAGTATAATTGGCCCGATCGATAGCGAGGTTGAAAATAAGGACACAATCACCTAAAAACGTGTTCAGGATGCGCTCTTTATGCCGCGCCACTCGGATAGCGTGCGTGTGGCAGGAGGGTGACTGCAGTTATCCAGACAATTAAATCCTCGAAGGGGGTGAGGAGATGAGAGAGCGGACAAGCCGACGAGTCACTGAAAGACACTTTACTCGAGTTTGTGTGCAGAACCAGGCAGCGAATGCAGGAAATGTTGGAGTTAGTATGGAGTGGACACGGGATCAAGATTAACGGAGGTCAAACCATCAAGTCAAAGAGGACGTCACAAATTATGATGCCATTAAAGGACCATTATCGTATTACCACCTCTTCTATCCTTGTGATTCACAGCACATCACTCATAATGTATGGATTATTCTTCAAGATATTGCACTCGCTGGCCATATTAGCTGGACCAGGACGTCTCATTGACCCCTAGCTGTACTTCAGGGTTCAGCAAAATTAATTCCTAAAACACAGGTTATTTGTTAACACAGTGGAAATGACCGGTAGGTCAATATAACAAACACACTCTGCAATCGGACAGGACAGCTAAAGTACACATTCGTTCAATTATTACAGGGCAGCACAAACGTTAGCCCCATAGCAGACTTGCCAAAGTCATTTTAGAACGTTTTCGAGAGAAGATGAAAAACAACAAATAAGTGTTCAATTGCCTCAATTCAACTTACTGAGGATTGCCATGATGTGAATTACTGAGAATTAACACAGATAGAAAATACACAATTTTAGCAAACACACTGGGATTCTTTATCGATATTGTGACAGTGTAGAAAAAAAGTGGTGCCCGCCACGAAGTAGTTCTCAGCTTCCAAAAAGTAGGGCTCAATTTGCGTTATTTTGTCCATCTTTAAGATGGGTCTAGGAACTTGCATCCTGATTGATGTGCCTTACTTAGCTGCTGAATGTCACTATAAAAACTTGTAATCAGCCAATTACATTTTCCAGTCCTGAACGGCTGAAGATTTATCGTCGTCGACTACAACGTGATGAAGTGATGAAGACATATTTCCGAGCGTTATGTTTACCAGTAATAAAATGTATATAGATAGCCAAACCTCGGTTTTCGAACGTCTCAATTCTCGACCGATTCGGTTTTCGACCAAAAACTTAAGAGTTTTTTATGCCTTGGATGACGAACAAATTTCGGTTCTCGAAAAAACTAAGCGCACTTGAATGCACCATTTGACTCCTCTACCTTCCTTACATGAGGAAGTGACGCTTTCTCGTGTTGCTTTCCATTGTGAGCAGACGTGTTCAATCAACATTTTTATTTTAAAAAGAGCATGGTTTCGGTTTTTGAACAATTTCGGTTTTCGAAAAGCCTTCTGGAATGGATTATGGACGAAAACCGAGGTACACTGTTGTAGTTGGCAAGATGATGTGATTAATATGCGTCCCATAGTATGAAGAATTTTCAAATTCACATTTCAGAGCACAATTGAGTGCAACAGTGAAGGTTTTTAAAAATACAGAATAAATGCAATACACGTTTTGAGTCATATTTCTCCTTGCCCATGAGCTAGAGTATGGTTTCATCTCACATACAGACAGCAAGCAACATTATAATGTAACTTTACTACACAAAGAATGAATATGATGAATATGTCTGGCCGCTGCAAAAAGTAATGACGTCGCTGTATTTTTAATGCATCATCCCCTGAAGCGCCGATGCTATCGCCTATCGGATAAGACCTCCATTAAGAAGCATTACTTCTCTTGAAAAATGGCTTGGGCCCGAGAGACGTTCTGGACAGGTAACGAGGGCTTTGACCCTGAAGCGTAACATATTCATGGCTTAACCACGCGGCACAAACTGATTACCTTCTCGTCTCCGAGTAAAAAAAGAGACCAATTAGTGGCTCTAATTACCTGGTACTAAGGAACTGTGAATGTAAGGAGTGAATTCAATGGCTCTCGACTTTTAATGCATAGAGCTACGACACACAATGGAGTGCCAACTCTCCAAGAAACTAAGTGGAGCAATGATTTCGAATGACAAACTCTCAGAGACAATGGTTATGCAGTAGATCTCATTCTATAGAAGAGATTGTCAGAGTGGGTTAGCAATGCTACAGGAGAACAATATATCACTTTACCCAGTGATTCCAAAGCATGATTGGTCCAAACATTTGGATTTCAGATCTATTTTTGTCTTTTTTTCCGCTTCCGCTAGTGTGTTCAACTAAACACGTAGTATGCTAACTATGACAAATATAAGTTTCATGTGAATGTTGATTATGTTACTTCCTAATTTGACGACGCAATCCAGTCGTCTATGTTAATTAAGTTAAACGTTTATATACACACATAATGGATGCAATGCATGAGGATAACTTGTTTGTATTGCAGTATTACTGACCACAACTAAATTAATCAGCCCAAAGGGAAGACCGGCATCTGTGTTCTTTAACTTCAACACACCAATCTGTAACTTGCCGCTCTAGACAGTTGAATTCTTCGAAGTTTAATACTCCTCCATTTTAGGATAAGTCGTTTCAAGAAATGTGTGTCTGTGATGCTCTCACAGGAAGTCACCAAAAATAGAGAATATGAACTCTGTACAATGTAAATAAGTTTGCCCGCAACAATTTTCGTGTTGTTGTTGGTAGCATAAGCACAGGACTACGCGAGAATCGAGACTTGTGGCAGGAAAGATGTGTATGCGTTATACAATCGGTGAAAAGTGGGTAAACTTTTCCATGTGGATGCAGTCTTGGGGTTGATGACAGTGACTTATCGTGACAGGTAGAACAATTTAATGCTCTTGTTGTGGACTATCAGGCTTATGTCATTTTCCGGATTAGGAGATGATGAGGGTAGTAATGATTTAAAAAAATGCTTAATACGTGCTTGTTGAATAAACAGAACTTTAGTGCCATCTTAGGATAGAAGGCTATCTTTCTTATTAGAACACAATACAAATATTTTGTTGTTGTTTTTTTTTGAGAGGCTGAAAGGGATTAATTAACCACAATTGCATTCATTTCAATGAAGACATGATTTGAGATGCAAGCATTTGGAGTTAAAATGAAGCTCGTATCCCAAGGTACTAGGGTGTATACTTTTTGCAACATTTCTTTTTTGTGAGATTATCCTTGTGTAAAACATGTGCCTTGGCGCAATAAATGTTGTGAAACAGTGGCAGTGTAACTTACATCTGAGAGCCTTCTGAACCCGCCGCAGCTTCATGGCCGTTCTGTATGCCGAGAACTTGATGTTATTCAAATCCGCTGAAGGGGAGACAAGGGCACAAATGTTTATTATCATACCCGTGCAAGATGCCAGCCGTTGTTAGCTCTTCGCGTCCCTTTTCCGTGCGCCTCTATTAATTTTGTCAAATAAGGTTAACATCACCAACGCATGACTTCGTTTCATTACAGTTAATTAAAGGTTAAGCGAAAGGCAATCAGCGCAGCAGCGATGCGGTCCCTGAGGGTTTTTTTTTACCCCCCAAAAAACAACACGAGGCTCCTTAATGAAATGTATGACAGTTTGAGCCCTCACAGCTAAAAGCCTTAAGGTGACATGAAAGCGCAGCCACTGCGGCCCGGCGGAGGTGCGTGACTTAACGTGTGTTTCCGCGAGGTTATACACAGAGAAACATAAATAGCGGGAAAACAATATTTAATCTCACAATTTATTTTTAAAAAAACAGGCTCGCATGTCAACTCAACTTTATTTATAGAGCACTTTAAAACAACCATGCATGAAAGAGCTGTAGAGCAAAAATTTGTCATACACCAAGAGAGCCAGTTAAAACAATAAATTAATAGCATAACAGAAAACACCACAAAACACAAAAACAATTCCGAGACGCAAGCTGACTCATAAGCCAAAGAATAAAAATGTCTTTTAAGATGAGTTGAGATGGGTAGAGAGGGGCCTTGTCTAACATTTAGCGGGAGGTTATGCCAAAGAGAGGGACCTACATGCAAGACTTGATTTCCTCCAAGCAGGCCTCAATTTTTTTTTACTCAGTGGGAAATATCTAACAGTCATTCACATCATAGTGGAAGCAAATATCATTTTTTTTCTTAAGATGTAACACAAGGGCAGCAGATACAATGAAAACATCAGAGGCTCCAGAACTGAACCCTGTGGAACACCACCCGAGACTGGGGCAGTGTGGGATTCAGAGCAACCAAGGCTAAAAAAAATAAATAAATGAAAAAAAATCTGTCAGACAAGTAGGACAGAATTTGATTAATCTGTTCTTTATTTTTTCACTTATTCAATGAATCTGCTAAATAAATAAATGAAAGTCCAACCATATACTCAAAAACAGGACAATCTCTCAAATTGACAGTGTAGATAATACACAAACAGTACTTAAGATTCACTTACCAGTTTGATTGGTAACCTGTGGGAAATTGTTTTGATCATCTTCCGAGGTACGAAGAAAAAGTTTTCTTATTTGCAGAATCTAGGAGACCCCCCACCCCAAAATAAAGACAACTTATAGCAGTGCAGCATGCTACTAACCAAGCACTTGGTAGAGTTCTGTCATCTTTGGGTGGTCCCAGCATGTAGTCTGTGCCTGATGGCTGAAGAAAAGCACAAGAAAGGAGCAATTTAAGCATTCATGTAGCACATTTAGATTGCAAAGGCAAGATTAAATGTTTCCAATTAAAAAATTTAAACTACAAAAAGTGACAAAAAGATTAAACCAATGCAGGGCAACTAAAATGATTTTTTTTATCCAGACAAATGCAAGTTTGTTGTTGGTTTTGTTTTTCTTTCAAAAGGAGGCTCAGATTTTAAGAGTGTTGGCATTGTCTCATGTCTTTGCTCTCTTCAGGCAATTTATTCCATACTTGAAGGGTAAAAAAACTGAAGACAGCTCCACTGTGTTTTTGTTCTGGGCACAGGGGCCGCTGGGTCAACTTGAAAAGAAAAGAGAGAAAGCTCCTAAAGTTTGTGTTGCAAGTGATACATATATAGTAAATATTCATCATTGGGAGTCTAACAAAAGAAGCTGCAGCATTCTAAAGGTGGTTGCATATTTGACGAACAGTTGAATGCGTGAGACATTTCCTTGCCCAATTATTTACTAATCTTGATTTTTAACGGCAATTTAAACTACGGATGGCATAGACCAATAGCACCATTTAACAAGGCTGGGAAAAAAACATGTATTTTTACAAGGAAAAAGATGCTCGGATGTATGAGCAATGCAATTAGCAATACTTTACTGGCAATTCAATTTTAGATGTAATCATTGCAATGTCTTTATGTTGTATGGGAACCCATTTCATTGAAATTCATCATAAGTGTATTTTATTGGTTAGGTTGATACAAAGACTGATAAATACCTGTAAATATTTTAAAAATTAACCGGGTTTTCTCTTCACTTGAGTGTTCAAAACATACGGCCGCAAATCCGACGACATGACTCCAAAGTCGATCATCGAATTGTGGCCTGTGGTGTCCTGGTGCGAAGTGCACATAATGGATGTTTGAAACCCTGTTTCAGACTATTTTGTTACGCATCCTTTTGAGGCAATCACTGCAATCAAACGTTTGCCTTTAACTTTCACTGAGAATTGGGCAACTCACAGAATGTACTTTTTGGCCAACTCTTCATGCGCAAACTGCTCCAATTGGCTTGAGTTCGAAGGGGCAATAATAGGACTGTATGAATGAAATAAGATACAATTTGTTCTAAAAAAAATAAAAATAAAAAAAAGCTCAATGATATAATGATGGCCAGCCCCACTCATCTTAACACAGCATTCTTATTAACATCACATTTGTGGAATATGAGTTAAGCAGTAAAATCCAACTGTTTTTATCCAACTCAGGGGGCGGCCATTTTGCCAAAAGCCGGTGTCTGAAAATGACATCACGGTTGCTCAGGTATCAGATATCGACCAATCACGGTTCGCCTGGTTTTTGAAGGTGAGGCATGATTGGTTGTTACCTGAGCAACTGTGATGTCATTTTCTGCTGACTGAAAGTGTCAAAATGGCCGCCCGAGAGATGGCTCCAAACAAGTGGAGTTTCATATTCCACAATCACATTATTTATTAGAATGCCATGTTTAGACTAATGAAGGTGCATAGAACATATTCTGAAGAAATATTTTGGGTTGACTTTCCCTTCAAGTGGTGATGTCACGATAAGATGAGCGTTTTTAATTTGCCCAAAGTTGAGGGAGGGAGGAATTATTGATTTACTATGTTTTATTGCAGCACAGATATGTACGTTTTTAACCCGCTCAAGAACAATTCATTGTAAATGATTTTGGCACTAGTTTCAGAACCTCTGCTTTACAAGGGAGTCAATCATTCTACTGAGACATTCAGACTGCTCCACGGGGTCATTGTGGAGCAGTGGAGAGCAAATACAATTGGCTTCAAAGACCGGTGGGCTTGACAGTGATCCATGACTTTAAAGTAATTCAACCAAAAATGTAAAAAAAAAATAAAAATTACATGCCCTCCCTTCTTTTTTGGGTGCCTCTGTCGCCAGGAATGAACACGGACCGTAACAAATGACCGTGATGTTGCACTTACTTGATGTAATATGGCACTTTGTTCGGTGAGATGGCACGCTCCCATGGTATCTGCACAGAACCTAGGCACGCACACACACACACACACAAAAATATATACAGCGGCGTAAGCTTGCCATGCGAGAAAAGCCACCGAGCACAATAGCCTCTGTGACATCGGCCCCAGACATTGTTGTCCATTCAGACCTAATAAAGGGGGCAGCTCGGGCGTGGCCAGACAAAGCACAAAAAGATAGCTGTGTTTGTTCAGAGGAAGAGGAGTGAGAAGGGTGTTCATCCTATACATTCTGAGAAATTAACCTAGTGGGCTTGTGAGCTAAATTTGTTATTTCGGCATTGCTATTGTGAACTTCATGTCAATGCAAACAAACTAGTGTTGTAGCGAAAATGAAGAGCCAATCAGAATGATTCAAAACAGGTTCAATCCTGAAGCTTTTCATTAATTTCTGGATAAATACAAAATTACAGAGTACCGATATATATGAAGTAGTGATGTTCAAAAACACTTTTATCACGCTCGAAACTATACGAAGCCAGTTCAGGAGCTTTGGACAAAAGTATTCAATTTCGACAAAATTAGTCCTTTGCTGCCATCGTATGGCACTTGCACAATTTCATACCACAAACATGCTAAAATAATGAGGTTCAACAAATGGCCTAATTATCTATCTTCTAGTTTCTAGTATAAGAGCATTTAATGGTTATGTGTGTCACTATATACAATAGTGGCATAGATAGATGAACGAAGATACAATATTTGACATTAATAAATCATCATTTTTGAACCAATGAAGTGACATCTGAGTAAGTTCCTACAATGCAACAGATATTGTATTGAAAATTCTGCTCCGTCCGGAAGAGTTGTACCTATCCACAAACATCCAAAATTCTCAGAACATGTGCAAAGAATGAAATGACTGTATTTGAATCCAAGACATTAAATGCGGACGAAAATCGCACGTCTTAGCGCCAGTCTCTCAGTCACAGCCGTGAACGTCACGCTCGAGTTCACCTTGGCAGCCGAACAGAAGACAAACTGTTGAAGACCTCAGCTGTGTGTGTGTGTGTGTGTGTGTGTGTGTGTGTGTGTGTGTGTGTGCGCGCGAAAAACCGAGCAAAGGCAAGAAAAAGGACAGCGAGCAAAGAATGTGCATCCTCTTTAAAAGGGCCTGCGGTGGTAACAAAACGCATGAAAATATAGCACAGTGCCGTAAGTTGAAATCAATTGTTTCTCATCATTTTAACTTTCATTCATTCATCTTCCTAACCGCTTGATCCTCAATAGGGCCGCGGGGGGTGCTGGAGCCTATCCCAGCTGTCTCCGGGCAGTAGGCAGGGGACACCCTGAATCGGTTGCCAGCCAATCGCAGGGCACACAGAGATGAACAACCATTCACACTCACACTCACACCTAGGGACAATTTAGAGCGTTCAATCAGCCTGCCACGCATATTTTTGGAATGTGGGAGGAAACCGGAGAACCCGGAGAAAACCCACGCAGGCCCGGGGAGAACATGCAAACTCCACACAGGGAGGCCGGAGCTGGAATCGAACCCGGTACCTCTGCACTGTGAAGCCGACGTGCTAACCACTGGTCTACCGGGCCGCCCTCATTTTAACTTGTTATTCTAATGTGTATTGCTGAGCGCCCCTCATGGAGAGGATGCAGCTCAAGGCAACGCTTTTGACCAGTCTGGCCTAATGAGCATTTACGATATCAACAGTCCTGAATTACAGTCATTGTTTCATTAATGAAGCCATTTTTATGGAAGCCTGTTTCTACCAGTACAAAAAAATGTAGGAAAAGTACAGCCTCCAAAAAGTCTCTGTTACTTTTCCTAGTTTTATTTTAATATAGCAATGCTTCCATCATTTTTTTAATTTTCTTAAAATTGGTTACTTAAAATGCATTCATATTTAATCAGACCATGTCCCATATCTTGCAAACCCATTTCAACTTCACTTTTAGCTCATCTATGAATGAACTGGCTTCTCTGGGTATTTTTTTGTTTTTTGTTTTGTGGCACAAAAGTTTGCTCACCCCTTGTTTAGACAGTGAAGATGTGTACCGCCTTCCATTTTATGTCTTTCCTGAGCATATTGGTATCATAACAAAGCTCCACAAAGCCACCCATCTCAGCATGGGACGGCGAAGCTTAGCATCGCCGCTATTTACACCGCACCGATGGCATCTGTGAGCCAGCATGACGGCAGTAAAAACTGCACTGGCCTGCCAAGAGGCTCCCGCTCAGTCACTCCATTACGCGTCACCGCAGTCTAAACCGGGCAGAGTAAATCACATTTTTCGGCTTCTCTGCAGCCTCTCGCTCTCGTCTGCACAGCGGAGGCTTGAACGAGAGACAGAATTTCAAAAAAGAAAACCACCCAGCTCCGCTCATGTGAGAGCAACGAGCTATGTGATGAGCACCGGCGGGGAGGCTTCTCGCAACATGAAGACAGAAAGAGCAAGCTTGCGAGTTACAGCTTCAACCGCAATACACACGAGAGCTGGGACGGTGTACAGCTTTGTCACGCCAAACTATAGTATCCAAAATTGAAAGAGGGCATTTGAGGATGTTTCGAAAAACTCATTTCGTGTTCAAATCAAACACCAACCATCCCCAACAAAATGTCAGGCAAGTTGTCATATATGGAATCAGTCATTCATTCCCTACTTACGAATCACAGTTCAGTGGAACCTCTACTTACGAAATGTATTGGTTCTGGAAGAAATTTCTAAACTAGAACATTTTGTAAGTTGAGATGCGTTTTCCATGTAAATGCCCTAATCTGTTCAAAGAGTTTGACATCATGGTGAAAAGGTCGACGGCTCTATTGATTACTTGAAAGGAAGTGCTGCGATCCAGGACCGAAGTCTCGATGCGCATCCTGGAGTTGCTTTAGTCTCTCCTCAATGGAACCCTGACAGGACACAAAAACGAACACACCGCAAATAAATCAAAGGGAATAATGCTGCGTGTCACTCTCCCCTCACGAATCCCCAACCATGGCGGCGCATACACGCACAACATCCGCTTCTGCACGAGTAGCAAAGCGTGGAATATAAACGATGTCTTCTTTGGCAAACGGTTCCTCGTCCTGAAAGACTTTGAAGAGCCTTTTGAAGAGCATCAGGTAAGAAAGGGCGACACCGATCACAGAATCATAAATCGCGGTGGAAAGAGATCAGTGATTCCTCGGGAGCTCCGGCTGGGAACGTGCGAAAGAGGGGAAGCTGATGAAATGAAAGTTGAGGTGAATGAAGGGTATCACCGCTCACATGTGTTGAATCAATAACCATGAAGACAAAACCGTGGAGGGATGATACTATTAAGTTTGCAATCACCCTTGTGGGAGCATTTCGCTTCGTCAATCCACCCCCCCACCCCCACCCCGGCACGGGAGTTCAGGTGTCCTCTCTTTGTTTCGATGAAATATATTGGATAAGGCACGTAAATTCCACTCCTGTCAGCAGGGTGTTGAAACGCGTCCGCAAATATTGGGAGGTAAATCCAATCCCGGCTCAAGAGACTCGGATCAAGAAAGACAAGCGTGGGGACTTGAAATATTAAAGCAAAGGCGATGACTCACATACTTTTAAAGTTATTTCTCAGGGCGCGCACGTCCTTGAAAATGAACTGCGATGATCCGGGCCGTGACGTAACTAATTGCTGCCGAGCCAAATGTGATCTGCTGCGCTATGGCAATTTGAGCCGCCACATGAGGAAGACAAATGCCTACATTAGCCCGGATCGACAAATATTAGCAAATCAAATCTGGACATCCATTCTGGCTGAGAGCGTAGTGGACAAAATCAATGCGGTGCAGGAAGTTGGGTGGGATTTCGGACGGGCAGTTTTCATGAAGATGGAAATAGTCTTAGCAGAGCGTGCCAAAATGAACGGTTGACCTGAAAGAGTGTTAGGGGTGGTGGGAGGGTGAATTAAAATCTATGATTTAAATGTTCAAACTGTGCATAATGTTGCAGTAGCTGTAACCTTTTTTTGCAAAAATCCGAACAGTTTGTTTTCAAACATTTACATACATAAAACGTTTTAGAAACATTTTCCCCAATTTTAACTACGGGTAATCAGAACTTTAAAACAGTTTTTTTTCAATGTATTTGCAAGTCGGCAGAATGTGTATGGTGACACATTGACTTGACTAGAATATTAAATATACTTTTCAGGAAAACCTCTGGCGTTTTCTTATTTTATTTACATTTTTTAAAGAACATTAAAACCTACGGCACTACGAAAATTTCTTGGACATACTAAGTCACAATTTGGAATAATGGAAAAGTATGCTGTCAGTACCCTGGGTTAGTGGCAAACAGGCCTGCTCCTCCGATCTGAGAGTCGGTTTTGGAAAAGTCAGCAATCCGGCAAGTAACACTAATGAGGACAAGAAGGTGTAGTTGATGAATGCTAGACGGAAATTTCTATCACACGACAGAGAATTCCAGAGACTTAACCAATGTCACACGAGGTTTTCACAAATTTTAGGACACTTCAGCAAAACGGTTAATGAGTCTCAGTCATGCGTATTCGTAATCGTATGGTACAGTGGAGATGATATTCATGTAGTTTAACAGTCAAGAGGGGGAAAAAAAGATTTTAAAAACTGATTACATAACTGCATTTTAACCAATTTTCCAAGTGAGACAATCATGCAGGAGCAGTCTCACACATATTTTGTTTTCAAAGCAGGTATTAATGAGAAAATATGTTCGTTAGTAGAGTTGTGGTGCTGAACTGCACTGAAAAAAAAGTGACAGGTGTTTATCATTTTATCCCCACTGTCATTAGCAAAATAATATAACAAATGAAGTGGTTGGTGAGTGCAACACATATGATCAGTGCATAAATAGTGCGCTTGTGTGAGTGTGTGTGCGTGTGTGTGTGTGCGCGCAATTCAAATAAGGTTCGGAAAGAAAAGCTCGAGAAGAATGGCAGTTTGACCTTGCGTCGCTGCCAGCAATCCAATAAGTTCAAGGCGGAGGACAGAGGCTCCTGTTGAAACAGCCAACTTTACTTGCTTCACTCGATTACAAAACAAACCCTCTGGTTTAATCTGCGGCGTGTTGGTGTATCGGCCAACTGATTCACTCTGAACCGTTTCATCGCCTCGGAGGCAAAAAAAAAAAAAAGGAAATAAGGAAGACAGAGGCAACAAGTGCACAATGAAACCGGAGAATTGATTTCTAGGACAAAGGCAGAATCGAGAGGTTATTCCAATTTTGTTCCGACCTTCTCAGACACATGATTTTAAGATACATGGAAAAATAATAAAGACTGATTGGCTTCAACAGGGGGTCCTGCGGGACAAACTCAGGGAAAATCTTGTCAGCAGTAAAATGAAGCTCACATTTCATGGACTTGAAAAAGGTTTGACAAAACATTAAAGTAGGGGTTAATCTTTGTATTATGTCGACACATATGAGTATGCTACAACATAATTTGGATTCCCAGTTTCAGAATGACTGCATTAAAGCTTCTCGCGTTTATGGAAACTTTGGATGTGAGAAGATACATTACTGGCTAACACTGGAAACCAAACCATCATTTTGTACCTGAAGCAATTTCCATCTGTTATTGAGGTGCTCCAGGGCGCGAGCGTTCTCCATAGACAAATGGACGTCGGAAATGGCCAACTGGTGGGCCAGGTCATTGATGTGCTTCATTCCCTCCTTCACCTGGGTCAGTTCTTGCTTGAAAAGCTGCAGCAGCGCAAAAGGGGGAGTCGATCATTAACAGTGAAATTCTCGTATTTTATGCACTATAAGGCACTTTGGAATAAAAGACGCACCTTCAATGAATGGCCTATTTGAAAATTGTTTTCATAGATAGAGTGCATTACAAAGCGCAAAGAAGAGAAGCAACAATACTGGCTGTGGTTGCATTATGCATCCACCAGATGAGCTACGCTAAAAGGGAATACAATACGATATAATACTATATACTGTATATATTGCAGTGTGCCTCAAGTGGGGCGTTAGAGTCAACAAAAACAAACAAACAAGCAAACAAAAATTAATAAATAAATAAAATTTAGGAGGAGGCTTCTTTTTTTTTCAGAACACATTGTGTTGTCACTGTGGAAAACAGTGACAAGTTGTGACATTTTAAGGCTCACCAACTGATCGTGTCACTTTGAAAAAGCTCAACAGATTAATGACAGTTGATAACGATCAACTGATGCGAGCCGGCAGCCGATGACAGCGTGTTATTAGCATGCATTGTCACGTCTGCTTATTGTGCGCGTGCCTTTTCGGGATTCATCGTTCGGTGACTGACAAGCTGCCCCAAAGGTTGGAATGAAGCGTGCCGGCTGTGACAAAAATCCACACTGCGAACATGATTATTGTGCCATTTTGCCTAATGAACAGCGGCATGCAATTATAAGTGACAGCGACTCCTCCGTAATGACGAAGCCAATGACCTGCCGCTTGTTTAACAACATCTGCTCTTGCGAGGATTCTAACCCAAGCCATCGGAGAGTGTCCTTGTCATCATCATTCCAACAAGCAACACAGGGCTCAATTATTGATGAAAACACTGCCTCTGAGTTTTAATGGATTAAAAACACTGTTCAGTATGGGCAGGATTGCTTTCTTCAAATCATACCCGAACGAATGGGTCATATCTTTAAGTCTTAAACAAGTCACAAGTCACAAGTCACGTTACCTTATAAAACCTTAGATACTTTTCAAGTCAAATTTGACTTACCGGATTTTCCACACTGTAAGGCACATCTAAAAGCATTCACATTTCTCAAAAGCTGCCAGTGCGCCTTATAATCTGATGCGCCTGATACATGGATCAGTATTCTGATTTCTTGGATGTAGTATTTGAATGTTCTGTAAAGTGCTTTGTTAAAGCTGCAGTGGTTGCGAAAGCTCGATATAAATGAAATTGTATTGTACTGTATTGTACACCTTTAATGTAGCTCCATCTAGTGGATGGATAATGCAACCACATCCACTATTGTGGCTTCTATTCTATGCGCCTTAATGCGTTCTATATATGAAAACTGTTTTAAAATAGGCCATTCATTGAAGGTGTGCCTTATACTCCAAAGCGCCTTATAGTGCGGAAAATACGGTATTTTAGCACTAGACAGCAATTAAAAAAAACTAGCCAACATGTAATTCTTTCAACTTGAAATTTGACAACCTGTCCTAAAATGACCCAAAATACATGTACAGTACACAAGAATCTAATTACAGTGATGCCTTTAGATACGGGTGCCCCCCCCCCCCCCAACTTAAGTTTTTCAAGATACAAAACATAATTTGGCAGATTATTATTAGTGATTTTTTTTTTGCCTTGACTTGTGAGCAAAAATATGAGCACTGCATGTTGGAAGTGAACTCAACGCAACTCACTTCACAGCAAGCCGTCCAACAAACTGTGAAAAATTCTTCAAAAGTGTTATTGTCCAACCAAACATAAAGAGAATTATACAATTTCTATTTAATACATGCACATAGCTTTTCTTTAGATAAATGAATTTAGCTTGCAACACAGGGAAGCAGATAACGCAGGCATATATTTTTTATCCTTTGCAAAGAATAATAATTCTGACTCCATGCATGTCCGAATTTCTGTTCATAGAATTTGAAACTTAAGGCACCAATATTTAAAATTGTCATTCTTTTGTGTTACAATATTTGTGTACACTGAAACGTCATATTTACCAGTGTGTGTTCAAGCAAAGCTGGACATGCCATAAATGTCACATTATGTGGAACAGAGGCAACAGTGTTTAAAAGGGATATTTGAGGGGGGAGGGGGGACAATGGAGATAGTGGACGATGGTTCTTGGGGGACTTTGAAACAGTCCCGAGAACTGTCGGTGTAATTAACTGCCAAGTTGGCCAAATTGTGCTAATCGAGACAGTAAAGTTACCCCCACATAAACTTTATTTCAATCAGGATTCAAGATTGGAGTGACTGTGCAGTGGAGAGATAAAAACAAGTGTGTGTGTGTGTGTGTGTGTGTGTGTGTGTGTGTGTGTGTGTGTGTGTGTGTGTGTGTGTGTGTGTGTGTGTGTGTGTGTGTGAGTGTGTGTGAGTGTGAGCGTATTTATTTACCTTGGTGGCATCTATGTGGTCCTGCAAGGAGTCAATGAAGAGGTCTCCCACGGGCTCCCATGCATCTCTCACGCCTTCGGCCTGCTCAAGGGCCACCGCCAGTTCCTCCATCACCGCCTGGATCTGCAGGAGACGCTCCAACGTCCTCTCCATGTGTCTGGTGGGTTTTGGAAAGCAATACAAATACAGTCGTTTCCATTGTCCAATTGTGTTCATCGGCAAAGTTCAAATGGCTGCAGAGATTGACGTTGCTCCCACCAGAGAGAATATTTACCTGTGAGCATGTATTGCTGCTCTGTCTGTTTTTAGAAGGGTACATAATTACTGCAACAACCATGCCAATTTTTTAATGTGAATTTTCTTCAATCGATGTTATACAACAGACTGCCATTTCTTGGTAGTGAGAAAATGGGAAAGGACGTCGCTACAGAGTTGAAGCATGTATTCATGTGTTAAATGTGTTAAAAACATATTGGAGGGGTAAAATTGTTCACATTTTTTCAATGGTCTCTCTGCATTGTAAAATATTGCTTGTGTCATGATTTTTATTTTATTTTTTCACACATCAACATTTATTTCTTTGTTTTTAAATTACTTAAACAGCTCCAGACTTGCCCAAAGTTAATTGTTATATTATTAATTAAGTCTGTCATTGAGTTTTAAATATATTTTTAATACAACAAATTGGGGCTTTGGTGGTGATTGGTGTCTTGGCTATGTCAAAGATCAGCGACATTTTTTTTCCCACTGCAAGACGTTTTTTTAAATTTTTTTTGCTTGTTTGTTTTGTAATGGAGTTCTGAATACTCCCTCCGGATAACTTTGTTGCAGAAAATTCCCCATTGACTGACATGAAATCACAGTTTATTTAAGATCAAATAGCAGCATTTAATTAAGAAGTGGATATTTGACTTTTTTTGTAATCACCATGATAAGAAAAATAGGAGTGACCTGTGTCGGTCCACACAGCGTGCCGTCAGCTTCTCCCACAGGTCGCTCGCCACGTTAGCCTGCTTCCACACCGATCGGCTCACATTCAGAATCCGCCGACGAGGTGAGACCTCTGCAGAGAAGGTAAAAATAGGTAGATATAATCTCAAAGGGATAATGTCGTAAAGCTGAAAACACGCTTTGGTGTATCTTGCTGTTTTGGGATGAGATACAGTATGTTTTGGCTTCTAATCATTAAAAGTGCTTTTTCTTAATGCTGCAGGCAAAAAGAAGCTGTTTTTACCAGTCTTGACATCAACAAAATATAAACATGCAAAAACAATATGACAAAAAAGATGAAAATGTGTTTGTCAAAACAGAAAGATCCCGAAAATAACTAGAAAGGATTAGGAGGGAAGGAGAAAGCAAGAATTAGGGAAGAAACTGAACTTTGTGATCTCCGGCAGTCGCTGAGTCTCGATCCACTTTGATAAAGTTAAGAGCACAGAATATGCATTGTTGGGAAAAAAAGTCCTTTGAAAACATATATATATATATATATATATATATATATATAAACCAGAGCTGTCAGTTTAGCGCGCTTTTATTGGCATTAATTTAAATGAATTTTAACGGGATTAAATTTTTTCTCGCGAGATTAACGCGGCACACGTCACAAGCGGATGTTACGTTGCTCTATAAATACACCAGAACAAAACAACAAGCGCGCTGCAGAAGTCCACGCCCATGTCTGTTTTGCCAGCCACGGCAGCACGAGACACCGAAAACGGATACTTAAAGAGTTTATGAATGAAAAGTTTACTTTTAAAAAGTTGCCCGATTGCTCCACTGACAAGACCAAAGTTATCTGTTCTTCTCTCTCTCTGTATCATACAGGTATACGATGTATGCCACTGACACGATTGTTACTTGTTTGGAACTATTTTGTGTGGAAGGTTACAGTGTTCTGCGTCCATCTAAATAGAGCGGGTGGAGCTTCTCTGTGTTTGTCTGACAGTGGTAGCGACCTAGCGAAAATAAAACGTCTCCAGTGTTGTCATCGAACCAAGTGTAATCATTCGAAATGAGGTCTATACAAAAACCGTAGAGAGACTTCCGCACAAGAAGGACCAACACAATCAACATAGCCTGACTGTGTTAGGGGGAGTGACCCCCCCCCCCCCCCCCCCTTTCAGAATGGTTTGTACCAGCAGCACGGGGGAAGTGCGTGCGGTTTTTTGTACGGCGGGCAGTTTTGAATACAGCGGCACATAATGAACACTGGTGTCTGGTGTCTCGTTATTCTTCAACAAACATACAGAAACAGACTGCTGTGTTCAAAGCAAACTTGAGAAAAACGAAGTATGCAACAATGGTTTAAATGCACTATAGGCTGAGTACTAGTTTACCTTAGATGTGCACTTAATAATGTTATATTGCTCTGTTTTGATTTCATTAAAAAAGCTGTTAAAGCAGCTGTTGTGTGACAAAATATTGTTTTCACTGTTGTTGATGGATAGTAATATTGTGTGAGAGATTATGTGTGAATAACTGTAACCGATTTTCAATGTTCATGTAAAATTGAAAATCGAAATTGTTATTTTAGTAAATATTTGCATTTGGCACGTAGAAAACTGATTCATGATTCCATGTTGATGAGAGCATTAAAATGGGGGAAAATAGGACAAAAACATGTAAAAGGAAATTCAGAAACAATAAAAAAATGTGTGAGTAATCACGATTAATTTTTTAGTCCATTTGAGTTAATTATGACAGTTGCATTTTTAATTAGATTAAATATTTTTATCGTTGGACAGCTCTAATAAAAACACACCCATGACATTCATACATTTTCTTCTCCCATTTCGGAATTAGATCATGGACCCTCTCCCATGCCACTTTGTCCAGCTCTCATCCAGAATCCCGGATGACCTCACCTATCTTTCACAGAGAGCCCAGAAATCCTGCAATGAAAACTCCCTTTGGATGCTCATATCTGTAACCTTGTTTTTTCGGTTGCAACCCACAGCCCCTGACCATACGTAAGGGGGGCAAAGTTGATCAACCATTTCAGGGAGTGCTTTGCCTTTCATTACTCGAGGCCCATGCAGTGATGCAGACGCTGTACCATTCCGCCTGTCAACCGCCCTCTTTATTCTGCCCACACTCATAAACAAGACCCCAAGATATTCGATCTCTTCCACATCAAGGAGAGATATAGCTAAATAATCCACAGAAACAGGAAACACTGCTGTAACTGTGCCTGCTTTCTTGTATTCTCATACCACGATGCAAACTGGTTCATTGCGCGCCACTGGTGACACTTGAAACTTCCACAACCAACTTTTAAATACTGACACCGTACTGGGTCCAAATGGATCATTGACGGCGGAAATGTACAAGTACAGAAAGCAAATCTTTGTAATTGTTGGAGTTTTGCAAGAGGTTTTGCCTACTTTTCTCATCACATCACTTGACAGTTTTAGAAATTACATAGTGTAACTCTTTGACCTTGGGGGTAAGTTTCCTTGGAATGCATAAGAGCTGTCCCATAAGGTAAATTCTTGTCAACCGCACCTTGATCAAAGGCAGTGAATAACTTTTGTATACTCGGTTTCTGACGGTAAAGTGAGGTGACCTTTGCCTTCTGCCAGGGTCTCCTCCGGTTCCTGGAAGGGATGCTGAGCCAAGAAGGACTGGGCGGACTCCAAAACTGAGTAGATGAATGGCCCTCGAGACTTGACATCCTCCATGAAAGCCTGGTGAAATAATCAAAAGAAAAGGGCAGTCAGCATAAATAAAAATGTAAAAAAATAAAATAAAATCAAAGAAGCAGCTTCTCAGAAAAATCAACAACCTCCTGACAGACATCTGAACGACTGAGAAGAAATGGTGCTGTGTTTATAAATGATTCAGTTTCAAGCCCGGCATACAGATTTGCAGAGCCTTCAGACAAACGTGACGCTAATCCTTCACACTGGGGGGGGGGGGGGGGGGGGGACAGGTGGGCTTGGCTTCCAATGATCTGTAATTCAAACAAGTTTACGTCAGCCATCTGTTATGGTATTTACTCCCAGGCAGTCAATGAGAGTGATTTATCGCCACTGGGGAACGACCACCTGAGGAGAAAAAGCAAGATATCTGCAGTGCTTACAAGCACACCCGAATGCACCATTAAGCAAGCAAGTGGATTGAGGCACTTGCCGACTGATATCTGGCAGGTAAAGGGCTGTGGATTATTTGGTACTGGACCAAAATAGACGAGAAAGAAGAGATGTCACAGCTTTGATGCCAAATAAATGAAGTCGACACGAGGACAGAAATTCCCCTTTTACTCCTATGATTGAGTTAGTTTGGTCTATTCACTCAAAGTGCAGTGGTAACAATGAATCTATTGGCGATAAGAAAAAGGGCTAGGCTTTTTTTTTGATTGTTTATTAAATATGAGATTACAATATGGCAAAAAGCAAAAATACAATCAGGCAAGTGAAAGTGGCATATAACAACTGCCCTGCCACACGGATAATAGGAATTATTTTGGGGAGCTGGAGCCTTATCAGCCTTGTCATTCAATAACAACATGCCGTAGCACAGAACAATATTTCAAATGCACAGCAGGAAATAAAAACACAAAGTAGATTCTACAAACAACTCATATATGTCAGGTTCGAATGTTTAGATCCCAGAAAGGTAGACAACAAACAAAACTCTGTAACAAAAATATTTATTTCCAGAAACAAAAGCGCACTGATAAAGTATGAATAGAAATTGCTGATCAATAAGAACCAGGAAAAACAATAACAAAAAAATGCTCGCAAAGGGCAAAGTTAAACGAGAACAACAATGTAATGTCAAGATTCCAATTCACTCAAAAATCAAAAACAAAGTCACAAAACAAGGACTGTACTTAAAAAAACAGGGTACTAAGGGAAGAAGAACAACTATGACGAGAGGTTTAGAAAACAATCACTTGAGCAAGAAGGGCAGCAACAAGGTCAAAATAATCAGACTGACTCAGTCCTTAAATACATGGCTAATGATAATTGGCAGCGGGTGTGCGCACCGTAGGAAAAGGCCCTCGTCTGCCACCTGCTGGAGACACACAAGAACAGGATCGTGACAATCTATACAATAATAGAAGGGACGGCTTGCCAGTCAGTCAGAGGCTAAAAAAAACTGACAACCTTTGGCATTTTGCTTTGACACCATCACTGAGTGGGACTTGAAACCACGCTGCCAAATGAACCACGACCACCACACCATTAGGCACTCTCATTTTCACCATTATTGCTCAACTGAGAACCCCCAAAATTATTCTTCCGCCTCTAACAAGTATTGCAAATCGTCCGAGTATCATCTTTTCTTGTGAAATAGAGCCAGTGTGCTTCTGCCTTGGCATCGTGTTGAAAAAGTTAAGGACCAAAAACATGCCTTCTTCTTGGGTATGATGTTATTACTCCTTTGTAACATCAAAAGAATCGATTAGAGGAATCATCAGGAAAGCAAACAAACGATTTCTAGGGAATCAAATTACTGGGAATGGGCTCTGGTAGAAAAGCGGCTTTAGATTGCGGTCTCTAACCATCACAGCTTGCCTGGAGCTGTGATGAAAGACAGCATGTCCTCCATCTTAATAACTAATCTTTGCCAACTTCTGCCGTCGGGTATTCGTTTCCTTCAAATACAGTCATGTTATTAAGGTAGTTCTTTAATCTCTAAACTTTTTCTGTCCAGTGACAGAAACGTTTCCAACGACCCATTCATAACACTACCACCAATCAAACATAACATTATTCTACAGTACACCACCTGTACTGTACTGTAAACTCTACAGTGTGCACGTCTGGAACATTGCTGGTGGTTCAGTCCCCATTTTTTATGCATTATGATGTAAATGGTCTGATCCCTGTCAAAAGCATCATTGTGCTCCAAACAACTTGAATAACTTCAGATGAGGGATATCAGTTGAGACACTGTGTACACGCCAGAAAGACAACAGCAGCAAGTTTTGAGCAGAGAAGTTACTTAAAGGGATCACGGAGCTCGACTGGCGGGATCACATGGGATTACACTGCAGCGCTTGTGCTGGAAGCCCGGAGAAGGAGCTCAGAAAGCGGTCTGAATCCTCTGGGGGAAGTCATCCAGCTGGCCTGCTGGCATAAAAGAGTCAATTAAATGGCAAAGAAGGCAACTGCGCTGGATCTCCACTCCACAGCAAAGCAGAGCTGAGCAGGAGCTGTGTGACGAGACATGCAGTCACAACATCGCAGCATGCCTGGAGGCGTGATGAATGAACGGCAGCATGTTCTCCATTTGAACTAATCATTTTCGACTTCGGCTTTCATTTCCTTCATATAATGTCATCAAGGTGAACAGCATGTGTTGAAATGTATTATCTGGAAGTCTTTTAGTTCAGGACTTCTTGAACATTATCATTCCAAGGAGAGAATTTTATCCAAGGACGCCCTCGTATTGGCTTGTGAGTGGTTTCAGTGGAGGTGATGCCTTATATAGAGGACGCAGTAAAATGGGACTTGGTTCTGAAATAAAACCTTTATTCTCCACAGGTTTTTTATAGGAGCCTTTTTGGGGGAAGGGGGGCTTTTCGGGGTTAGGAAATGCGACATCAAATGATGCCGGGATTGGCAGTCTGCTCGAAGGTTTGGTTCGATTTTTGTCGAAATGGAAGTTTTGTGGTTGAGTTTGAGACTTGGACCGCTTTCGGTATTGGGGCAATTTTCATTTTCTGCAATAACAATGCTCCAAATGACAGTCTTTGGTTTTGAGAATTTTGGTGTTATGTTATCAATAGTTTATAGAATAAAAGAAAAATGTTCATATTAACTCAAAGTAAAGAGCAAAATATGAGAAAATGTTGTAAAACATTTTTGTCCCCCAGAGCACTTTGAAGAAAGGTGTGATTCATGCTGCTGCACTTGTTGAGCTTATGGTACCACTGTGCTTTATCGTATATTTCGACATGCAACTCGGTTGAATGTGAAATGATAAATTCCTTTGACCAGTAATGATGTTGTGGATGAAGTGTTTGCATGCTGATCACACGCCAGCTTCAACACGTCAAAAGAAAGGAAATTTACAAGCCAGCAAAAACATTGTGCAGTCAAGTGACGAGTTTCAATTTCAGCCCATAGCCCAGCAAGCAAGATAAACACCAGGTGGTGAGATTTCAACACAAAAGGCCCAAAGAAACGCACGCATACAACAGCCATCGCTGAGCAAAATTTGAAATAAAAGCCTCAAATTCGAGCGCTGTCACTGCAGATAAGATTCCCTGCACAAATCTTGGAGACAAGCCTTCCTCCTTTACACGTACAAGCAACCCACCTCCCTCCTCTATCTCAACCCCCCTCTTTAAATTTTGTCTTTTTTTAACTGCTCACCATTTTTACCCACTCTGGTTCCACATCGTTTCTCTCTCTCTCTCTTTATCTCTCTCTCTCTCTCTCTCTCTCTCTCTCTCCAGACTGACCAAGGGGAGCTGATCTATGGATTCCTCAAGCAGCTACCTTGTTAAAACTTTAATACCGGCTAAATTTCACACTCCGAGGCTTCATATTTGGTTGAAGGAATATTAAGAGCCTTCAAATCAGATTAGAATGAATTATGCACAGTGTAGAACATTTCGGAGGCAGAAAATGACTTCAACGACTTCATTTTAACATGTTGCTGGCATCGTATTTACACCTCCCTTTAGACGGCCCTTCTCTGGGATTTGTTAGGGAAAAAAAAGACAGATTTTCTCTTCCTTTTACGTGAGGTAAAGAAAGAGTCTGGCAATCTATCAGGAGCTGCAAAATCCTCCTCCCCCTGTTGCACACATGCTCACTCAGTATAACACTCCCTCACCCCAAATCCCTTGGTCACTCTCAAGGACACACATCCCATTAACACACTCCGAAACAAAGACACAACAATTTCCTTTTTCTTTTTTTTGGGGGGGGGGGGGGGGGGCTTGGAGGCAAAGAAAGGAATTCATTCGCACACAAAAAAAGATGTCGGGATAAATGCAATAATTGACATCTCTTAAAACAATAATTCTCCATAGCAATTTCCCAATTTGTTTGATTGGGGGAAGTTTCAGTACAACCAGGCGTAGGGTAGGGCAAGCTAAGACAGTGCGGATTTTAAATCAGGTTGTGCTGAAACTGGGACAGCCAAGGAGCTGAGAGAAAGTGAGGGAACAAAACAAGTGATATATATTTGGTATATCATTAATTTTACCGTAAATCTGAAATTGCCCCGTTACGTAATACTTATTCAGATGAAGGATGCCACAATTGAGTGTAAATCTTAAGTAGTTTGTTGCGTAGTATTTGCATAGTATTTATTGTGTACTAGTTAAAGGGTCAGATGCTTTCCTTGGTATTTAGCGATCCAAAATCATCTGATTCAACGTCATTCATTCACGACCCAGATATCGACATTTACCACAGATGTGCCCCATGGCTCTGTCCTGGGATCCCTCCTCTTCAACACATATCTCATCCCAAAACGTAATATCTTCCACAAATTTCACATATACTTTCACAACTCCAACTCCCCCAACCCCGCCCACCACCATCACCATCATCAAACTTTCTGAAACTTAACAGTGACAAAACTGATTTCCCCCTGTTGAGTCGAAATATGCACTTCCCGAAACTAACAGTTTCTCCATTTCCGTAGACAATTCTAAAATTTACGCCTCTCCTCAGTTTCAGGTTATGAGCCTGTCATCTGACAGCACCCTATCATTTAACGCTCACATAAATAACATCACACGGTTCGCATCCTACAGTACCTCCATCTCCGTAATATTAATCGACTTCGCCCATCCCTCCCGCCCCGTTCCACTGCCATCGCTGTTCACAGCAATTTCCTTCTTTTTAGTCTCCCTCACAAATCCCTTCATAAACTCCAAATGGTCCATAATTTATTACAAAAGCCACAATCCTTCCACCAAATCAACCAATTTTCAGAACGGCTCAAATGACTACCGGATACATTTCAAAATCTTCCTGCTCACTTTCAGATTGCTACCATGAAGAGCGCCCTCAACCTCTTGCCATTATCACCGAGGAGCATATAGATTGCAATCGTCCTTCTCTAGCAGTTGCTATAAGTATAAGACACAAAATCATGTTAGCTGCTCTTCACAAAGAATAAAGCATATATACCTGTGAATATTGTTATATTTATCTGTCTACATGTACTGCTTGTGCAAATATCAAGTCAAAGGCAAAACAAACTGGCTGAACGATGGCTATTATCTCGAACAACTTGCGAGTTAGGTCATTCATATCTCAAGGCATCACAGTCCAAAATAAAATGACATTTAAAAGTAGTTTGATATATTTTTTTCCATTGTTGGGAAAGACCATTTAGTCAAACGCCGTTTCAAAATTCAGAGTTTAACCTGTGATGTACTTTTTGATTTGGTGAAAAGAGTTCCTTCAAAAAGCTACTTAATAAAGAGTTAATCTTGCCACTTTTGTCAACTGGAAAACCAAGATGTCCTTGCGATATGTCATATCTTTTAATGTTATCAAATTGTAAGAATGTTCCGCCAGCCGCCGGACAATAAACACTCTCAAATCCTACAATAACAGAAGCTGTGAGGGCCTTCTATCTTGAAACTCCGACTCATGACAATCACGACTCACCCCTTGATGCTGCTCGGCAAAAAAAACATTAAAAAGATAATAATACAGCTTTTTTTTTTGCCCCTTCTGTACCATCCATTTTAGACTGGAACCAATTTACCATAGACAATGCAGATAGATATAAATGGCAGAGCAATCACACGCATCACACAGATCGTAGCACATGACCCTGGGAACACCCTCAATCCATTTTCACACTAAGGAAACAGATAGCGAGCTTAAAAGTGGAAAGGGGCACTCAGCGGGACTTTTCTTCGACGCCGCACTTCCATTAAGCTGTAACGCCCACTGAATACGTCTCTCTGTATTTATGTGTAAATCTATCACACATGTGATCATTAATCCCCTTGAGGCACAACAGACACTGGAGTCAATGGGTTCTATACACCATTTGAAAAGGTCTTAGGCTTCACTACCTACCTGGTGTAATTCCCTCTGGTGCTGCACAGCCCCCACGTCGCCTCCTATGGGCAGGTGCTCCGACAGCTCCTCGTCTTTTGCTGTCAGCCATTCGATGATCTCCTGCAAGGAGAGCTGCAGCTTCCCACTGTTGTCCGAGAATGCCTCTATACGCACCCTGCCGACACATACAGACATGCAAAAATCGGGTTACTTACTTACTATTTATTCAGTCATTCTATTTCCGTTAAATTAAGATTATTGTTCTTAATTTTTGTAGTGAATTTGCCTATTGTGGAATCAATAAAGTATTTTTCCTTTTTGTGTTCTTATTACAAGCGACATATAGCAAGGAAAGACAATAGAATTGCAAATGAAGCTGCGGGGTAATCACAGCGTGGTGAGGATAAATAATTCATTCAAAAGTAAGTAATTCATTAGCTGAGGTGACACTTTGTTATTGTTCCCAGCAAAACACAAACTAAATCACGGTTCTTTTTGTAATTATTATTATCTTGAATTACACTACAGAGGATAAGCACCACAGAAAATGAATGGATGGATGAATCTTTAATTACCACCAACCAGCATGACATATCAGTGAGCAAAGTGTTGCTTTTGCACTGCAGCTGGCATTAAAGGGGCATTAAAGAGACATTAGAGGCATGAAAAAAAATCCCAGCATTACATTTACACACCAGAAGCCAGCACTTGAGCATTATCACTACCTCACATCCCAATCACCATCATGAGCCGGAATGGAAGTGTATAAGAAAGCATAGGTGACTCATTAATATTCATAACATATAGCCACACAGTAATGTTACAAATGTATATATGGCGGTAAGGCATATGTGTCGCCAGATGGGTGTCAGGGGTCCAGAAAGAGGTTCTCTCCACATGTGTCATTAGCATGCGTTCATCAGCGGGTTCACTTCAGTTCACATTAGCGAGTAGAAAAACGGAAGTGTAAGGCAATTTTCTGCAAACTGAATTTGGCACACACGAGCACACACGAGAGACGCGGAATTACATCAAGGATGCCAGCCAGCTGGAGGGAGGGAGGGACAGAAGATACACGGAAAGAGAGTGGGTAAGGATCTAAAGATTAGAGTGAATTGATTAGGTCATAATTGCATATGCCAGAGGGATGATGATGCTCACTTTTGATTGACACTGACTGGAAGGTATTCATTCAATATTATAAAGTGCTTCACCTTGGGGTTGTCGTTGAAAAATATTCAGAATAAACCATACCTGTAATGAATGAGTACGCGTAAAAGTGTAAATACATTTTATACATCTTACAATACCAATAATGTAACTCTGTGTAGTCTGTGTATCCTACAATACATCCTAAGAGTTGAACAATTTAAGTTTTCTGTATTCGATGATAATGTTGTGAAAGATGATGAATCGATGACATCATTGATATTTTTATCGGCACAGTGTAGTGCTCCCTTGCACCACAGACCAGTTTCATGGAAAGACCAATTCTGATACACACGTTAAATGTTCACGCCCGACGTCTCGTGGAGGAGCATTTAATTGTTCTGCTTGTCACTCGACTAGATAGACGAGCACAGCTTAATTATATGGAGCAGGTAATTGAGAATCTCTGAATCAATTCAGTGGAAAATAGAAAATTTCCCACAGTACGGTGGTGAGGAATCACAAGGATCCTGCAGGTGTGTTGTGACCTCCAAGCATGCATTTAGTCGCCCTTTTACTCACGGATGCAATTTAATGAGATGGAGGGAAACTCCTATTTTGTGGTGCTAACGGGCACGACTACGACACGCACATACACATCCAAATACAGTACAGCAGTCCAACATGACACACCGCCTGAGCGAAAAGCTTCTAAGTGTTACACAAGAACAAGGCTCTTGCAGTGGCTATGCCTGAGTAAGGTCATCCATCAGCAGACGACCCTGACATCAAAATACTTCAACCCTCACAACAGAGACCCCCACACGTTCACAAGCTAATGTAGAAATGTGCATAGCAACACACGCACACACACACACACACACACACACACACAAAAAGAGCTAAAAGCACATTTGTCCATCAGAAGGGCTTCCATTATACCTTCCCAGAGAGCGACAAATAACATCGTGAGTTTGTGTTGGAATGAAAAGAGCATCAAATACTGTAGGAAGGGGGATGAGCATTTGTTCGCGAGTGCAGTTAATTGTACATTCACCAGTACGCTCTTTGTCTTCAGTATTTACACAACTGGTGCACTAGTAGATTGACAAGGGTGCATTAATATTAGTGCACTACAAGAAGAAGCAGGGTGCTCACAGCCATGTCTTTACGTTTCATAATTCATGCGCCGTCTTTCATTCTCCGTACCTCATTTATTTCATGTTATATTACGGTTTGCCGTTTTTATATAGTGTTTGCATGTGTGGAGGAAATATCTTGTCGCTGCTCACCTAGTAACAAACCCCAGGTAAGTGTATGTCGTCGCTTACAAAACATTTCTGTTATCGAGGAAGCATTCGGTGGCAATCTGACATCTCGGCCATTCGGTCCAAAGTTAGTCTTCCGGTTTAAGGATGAGCAAAAATAATGTTTTTGGAAGCAGGGTTTCATGCAAATAGCCTGTTGAGAGTAGGAGTAGCTATGAATAATTGTAGAAGGTCAGTGTGCAAGAATTGACGCAAACAGTTTGAGGGTAGCAATCTGCCTTTACTTAACACAGACTTTCAAGAGCACCCAGGACACAAATAATTCCAGGAAGTCCACTCACCAGTGTGAGGACAAACAGCGAGGAAAGATATTCTTATAAAAGAAACTCATCTGTGTAAACATCTTTTTTGTACAATTACACAACCAGGTCAGAATGACGCTTCTCTACTTTAGATTAGATTAGTGCAATTCAAACTTTTTGCTTCTGTCCTAATGCGAGATAATGGTTTAGGTTGCATCTGGTTGGTGAAGTGAATATAGTCCAACATGATGGTTTTCTTTGACTGAGTTCTGATAACGAAAGGTTATGTTTATTCTTGTATTAGTGTGTGTGTGTGCGAGAGCATTTGATGCGTTACCACACAACACATATTGTAAATACTCTGTGTCACGCATCTTTTATAATAACAAAATTCAGAAAAATGCACACATTGTGTTTATAAAGATATACAATGCCTATTCTGATTATTGGACCTTGACGGAGGTCTGTACCCTACTCAATCCCACTCCAGCTCTTTATTTTCTGTGACGCATCAACAAAGTAAATAGCATGAAACGTGTTATCACAAAGGCCCCGATGTGTTTATCATTCAACACACCAATGGGGCATTGTTTCTCATTTGCAGTGGCTCTCTGGCCATCTGCCGATTTTATATCCCATCGTTTCCCTTCATTTTAGCTGCTTTTCAATCTCCGCTAGCTTCAGGGGACATGTATCTACTTAAAGGGGCAAATCATGTTGCTGCAGCTGGGCACTGAAGAGAAAACACCACGAAGAGTCCCCCCCCCCCCCATCACAACAGTGAATGGGCTGCTGGCTGTAAAGCAGGCAGCGGTATTAACAGTCATTGAAATGAGCAAGTGGCTGTTTGATGTGTAAATAATTTCTCCTCAACAAACACTGGAGTGCAACACTCACACTCAGATGGCATTAACATGCAGGGTAATCCAATCAGGAGTCTACGGCTGCAGCAACCACTTAGTTCGATCACCGCTAGTACATTTACAAATATTTGTTTTTCTCGTTCTATTAGAGAAGGTAGAATAAATCAAAAAGTACAGCCAACCCTCGCAATATCGCGGTTCATTTTGTACCCCTCTGCAAAAGCGTTATGTGACCGTTAGCTAAGGGGTTTGAAAGTAAAAAAGCAAGTCCAAGATTATACTCCGCTGACTTCATTGTTAGCTAAACAAAATGTAGCACAACATGAATCGCAGTTATTTCACAGAAAATGAGTAGCTATTTCTCTGCTCTTCCCTGCTTTGTGAAGTAACATCAAAGCTGAAACGAAATGATGTTAGCATCCTAGCAATCCTAGCACCGATTGTAGCGAATGGTTGTTTGTCTATGTGTGCCCTGCGATTGGTTGGAAACCAGTTGGAATAAAAAGTTAAAAGTTAAAAGATGGATGAATGGATGGATATTGGAGTCTAAATTTTTGCGTGTGAGGGGGGGGGGCGGGGTAAAAGTACAAATCTATATGGTATCTATAAATATCACAGACTTTCACCTGTTGTGGATGGGCATATCCACCGCAATAAATTGGGGTTCACTGTAATATGTTCCACATGGCAAACTACAAGATAACAGCATTCCAATTGTGGTTTGATAGGAAGTCAAATCAATGAACAACAAGACAATGGGAGGGGTGACTCCCCTTGTTTATCACTAAACACGCAGCAACAGTGGCAGCATCTTGGAAAGCTATCAGAAGGGAAGGCACGATTACATTAGTTTGATATTGCCGTAATATTGTCGTAATGAAAGATCCCAGATCTTTTCATTTTCGGGATTAGCAACGTGCAAAGGATCCAGCAGAGATATGGCCACAAACCCGGCCGGCGTCGACGCATCACTGTCACTAGCTGTTTTTTCTTTCATTGTTGGTTTTTTAGCTGGAAATGTCAAATGTGTCGTGACTTGGGCAACCTTTGTATGCAGTTGAACACAGCACGGTTGCATGCCACCCCCGCGCTTGCTCGACAGTTCCCCTCCAAAAGTAAATAACATTGTAAAATAGAAATTCCTCTCCCCAATGAATCCGAGAGATTACAGCGTGAAGCTTAGCATTCGCAGCTTCCATGATTAATTAATGCGTAGGAGACTGAAGCGGAGTTTGGGCTGTTTTAGGAGAGGAGCTCGCTGCTCTGTTGCCTCAGGGCCAAAGGAAGCTTTGAGCACAGCTTTTTCCGTTCTGCTCTTCTCTTCTCTTCCCCCCTTACCGTGCCTACTTTTCACTCAACCGAACACTAGTTTGTGAAACATGGCAAAAAGTGCCCAGGAGTCAGACAGGCCAGGCTGCGCTAACAAGGCAGCCCAACATTAATTGGAAGGCTAGCGAGAAGGTAATATCATATTATTTATTGAGGTTGTTTGGTTTTACTTCGCCTCTTTAAAATATAGCTCATATTTGTCCAGGCTCTAGGTCACATTCACAGTGGAAAATGTTTGTAAATGATTTAGCTTGGTGTCATTTTTTTTAAAATATATTTTGGCCAACCTTCTTTTGAACTGTCTTTTAATGAATAGGGGAAAAACACAACTGGCAAGACAACGCTGGGTCATCACGGGAACAATTTATGATTTAGGCAGAACATTTGCGCCACATCAAGTCAGATTGCGTGTGCCGTGTCGCCCTGCATCACATGTTCTCGCCTCTCGTTGGCACACTGATGAAATGTAGTCAAACTCAAGGAAATTGTTCCCTCACACCAGAGAATCAGAAGTCTATTCTGTAAGCACACGATATACGTTATTGTCTCATTCCTGATGTAACACTCGTGAAACATTGGAATTGTATCACGTGCTGCCGGGAGCTCACAAGCCAAAGGGCAATTCAATGACAAAAATCAATGGTCTTATAGGTTGGCACTCCATTTTGAAAACAAGCGTGGGAACTCAAAGAAGGCATTTTATAGAATAGTTTGAAGTCAATTTGAAGTTATTTTTAAGTCAAAAGTTGAATCTTTGTGTTTTCTTTTATTTTGATGTATGATTTTTCATAGGGATGTTCAATAACACTTTTTTTTTCCAGTACAAGTATTCACTCTTCCAGTACTCACTGATACAGAGTACCGATAGCTGTAGAATTATTGCTCGATAAAATTTCATATAACACACTAACAAAATTGTGAACAAAGACCTTCCTTTCAGATGCAGAAGAGGATTTACCAATATGCAATACTGCCCCAGAATAGCGGCAACTCCTGCCGAGCAGGACTTATTTGATGTCGGATTTTGTTAGCCATTTCTATAGGTGGCTAATATCGGCAGGCTCCGCAAATACCCGATACCTTAAGATTAGGCCTCCGGTATCAGCCCTGTACCAACACCTGGTATCGGTACTGCCCCATCCTTAATTATATACAATATATAATTAAAATTTATATATTTCATATTGTACTCATAGTTTTTAGACAATGAATGTTTTCACAATAAAGTCTTGTCTCTACTTCTTAAGTCTTATGAGAATAAAGAAATGTTATCATCATTTCAAGATGTTATGATTTAACTAACCAAAGTCATATTGTAGCAAGTGAACATATTTTGATATCTTCTCTGGGGGGGGGGGGGGGGTGCCCCTTTATTCTCTAAATTATAGCACTATTTCCCCCCATTCCTAAAATTGTCTTTTGCTCACCACCCCAAAAAAATCACTTGTCATAGGTACAAATATGTATTTTATAAGCATCAGGAGTCATATTTAACAAAATAAAAGTGATTTTGAAGTCAAAATGTAACAAGTTTTTTTATGATACCACATAACATATTGCAAATTATTATGGGGGGGAAACCCTCATGCTACATCTCATTGACCCATGTGGGTCTGTGGAAACCAATTTGAGAATTATTGGTCTCGCGTTTTAACACATCCTGTCAGAGTTTGGCACTATTATTGTAACTGTCAGCTGGCTGCAGATCATGCAGTGCAACAGCGCTGACTGGCCTTTTTCATGCTTGACTTGATTGTGTATAAAAACAGCAGCAGCCCCACGCTTGCCTGGGTCGACATTCACAAGTCCCGGCTGGTGCACATGTAAAACGCGTTCTGATCGCATATAGTCGGTCAGCATCTTTGTGTGTCATCTCCAAAAGAAACATTTCCTCCTGTTTGACAAATGAGAGAGAACATGATTACGTTGGTGAGGATATGGGCCTGTTTCGGAAATGGTGCTTTGTTGTGCATCAGGGGTATAAACGATGCCTGGCCTGAAGCATTTCTATTCGGCCACCGCCTTCCTGAATGACAAGAACGCTCATAGGGTGTTGTTTTTTTTGTTTGTTTGTTTGTTTTTTCCTCACAACTGAAAAATGTTTGAGGAGCTGGTACAGCTAATGGCCAAAGGGAATCCGTAATAAGAAATTTACATCAGTGCAAAATGGTGATGGCTCTAAAACGACAGTGTGAGCATAATGAGACAAATTACCATATAAAAATAAGCAAATGACATGCAAGGATAAATTGTTAATCATGGCGCCAGTGACTTGTATTAATAAAAGCCACACATGCTGTTCATCATCAGTCAATCTTGCGACACGGGAATGATTTTCCGTGGCAGTCGGTTATAGATGGTTATTCAACATCGATGAAAGTGGCTCGACTCAAACGAGCTGAAAAGTTGATATTTCGGCAATTAATTGCAATCGCAAACGTGGTGCGCGCAAGCGTGGAAAGGAGGAACTGAACGTTGAGAATAAGATTGACTCACTGTCATAATCCAAGTATTTGATTTATCTTCCGTATAGCACATCTCAGAGACAATGTGCAGATGTGGCACCACAGCCTTGGGAATAACCAATATTTTTTTTCCATGAACGGGGCTCTTGGAAGTCAAGCGGAAAGTGGCGTGTATTTGAAACATATCGTGGGTACACCTGAAAAAGATGCAGCATGGCATGGGCTAAGCTCATGAAAACTACATAATACAACCTTTTAATCAGTGTTGGGAGGTGGGGGGGACGCACTAAAACTGATGTACATATTTTGGAAGTCTAGTGTGAAAATTAATTTTGTCATAGTTTAATTTAAACCAGCCAGGGCAGGGGTGTCAAACTCATTTTTTTGCGTGCCACTTCGGAGTTAAGTCTTTCTTCCGAGGGCCATTATGACAGTGAAACCACCAAATTATTACTTATGCACAAAAAAAAACAACTTTTGAAATCAGTCAAGTCAATTACATTAGTTTGTTCAATTATTGTTCAAGTGAATGAAACAGGAAAGAACAATTCATTCATTCATTCATTCATTCATCTTCCGAGCCGCTTGATCCTCACTACGGTCGCGGGGGGTGCTGGAGCCTGTCCCAGCCGTCTTCGGGCAGTAGGTGGGGGACACCCTGAATCGGTTGCCAGCCAATCGCAGGGCACACAGAAACAAACAACCATTCGCACTCACACTCACACCTAGGGACAATTTAGAGCGTTCAATCAGCCTGCCACGGATGTTTTTGGAATGCGGGAGGAAACCGGAGCACCCGGAGAAAACCCACGCAGGCCCGGGGAGAACATGCAAACTCCACACAGGGAGGCCAGAGCTGGAATCGAACCCGGTACCTCTGCACTGTGAAGCCGACGTGCTAACCACTGGACTACTGGGCCGCCCAGGAAAGAACAATTACTTATTATAATGACAATCTGACATTTCGGTACAGATTTTAGCAAGGATCATGCAAGCTGACACACCTGATTTGCCACCCACATAAAATTATGTGGCGGGCCAAATCTGGCCCACGGGCCTTGAGTTTGACATCGGTGATATAGGGGGTTTACGACATTGTAAAAAGAAATCCTTGGTTGTAAATGAGTAGTTGTATGATCATTTCCATTCCAATGGCAACAGTGTAACTTGAATTTCTACAGAATTTAGAAAGTGTTGTCGTTGAAAAGCAAACTATGCAAACGGTGAATATTTGTATGAAAAACATTTTTAGACCAAAAAAGTCAACTGTGGAAAAAGAGATACCATGATGTATTTAAAATACATAAGATTAACACATTACTTGATTATAAACAAACAAACAAATCGAAACGGCAAAAGGAAATTGATATTTTCACAGACTGTGAAGCACTGAAATACACCCCAGCTTCCTCACATTTGCAGCACACAATAATAATTAAATAAAAAAGAATTGTAATTCAAAAAAAAATTTAATTCCAGACTGATATTGCAATGATACCAGAAGGCAGTCGGAAGGAAACCGGCTGAGTGATTTCAGAGTGCAATGGTGCATGGATTCTATGTAATTACAGTTCTAATCTGCTGAACTTCAAAAGAGAGATGCTTGGTTAAAAGAGGTGACAATGTATCTGAAGTGGATGACGCTCAATTTTACAAATGCCCAAATTGATTGTTACGCACGCAGTGCAAACAATGCCTGCCCTGGTATTTACCTGTTTTTTAAGCCACTAACCTTGAACAATAGAAGCAACACAAACATCCAAAATGGATCTCAGTTTATCCTGCAGACACAACACAGGACATGAGGCTGAGAAAATGGGGCACCAAACCCCCCAAGGGCTTTTGTTTGTTTTGTTTTTTTGCACTGAGCCATGACCAAGACAGACAGTAAGGACTAAAAGAAAGTGACAATAGCAAATAGCTACACTTGCAAATGAATTAAGACTGTGGAGATGACCAAATGAGACAGTGACGAACGGCGGGCCTCGTAACTCAAACCGACATCGGCTGTGGGTGGTCGACTGTCTGCAACAATCTGGGCCGCCTACGCCCAGTCAGGGTGGCAAGGTAGGCGGTTCACCATGTGACACGTGTCCATGCGTCAACATTGGCGCGTTTGGAACGCAGAAGAAATGCAACTCCACGATCCATTTTCACCATCCGTACATATGTCGTGATGATGATGTCACTCAAAAGTGTGATGACATCGACAAAGCGATGTGGGTTGGTGACCAATTATTTTCCAATTTCTGTTTGTGCCTTGCAGTGTTCTGGTTGATGCTTTCATCGCGCGGGCATGTTAATTGACAGACCGAAATTAAGCTTCTATTTTGCAGGGGATTGCATTCTATTACATCGATCAATTCAATTGGTTGTTCAGCCATGGAGAGACAGCTGTTTACATTATGTTATCAGAGATGGACAATCTGTTGTATTATTTTGTCATTTTATGTTAACTGTTCTGTTGATGGCAGTGCGGGCACCCGCAGCGGCTCCTCTCTCTTCTGTGGTGGAGAGGAAAGAAATTTCATCTGTGCTGTATGTTGCACATAGAGCGTATTTGACAATAGCATGTATTGTATTGTATTGTAATAAAGCTGACATGATTTGACAAAATATTCATCAAAAATATCATCCACAGGTTGATTGCCGTCATGTCATCGATGTACAGTTTTATTCGTGAGTATAAAAACAAAGTAAAACACTCTGTCCTGCTCAACGTGTGTGTGTGTGTGTGTTTGTGTGTGTGTGTCCTTTAATGAGTTGGCCTTCTTTCTGCACCGAACATCAAAAAAAGTGATCACACTGCCAACCTTTTGTTATCATCTCAGAGTCCAATTAGCAGAGTGACACTGTGTCACACTGATAAGTTTCATGCCATGCATAAACATTGCATATCTCTCAGCTTCACTCTTATCTTCATGCGCCAATTCCACCTGTTTCATCCCCGCCTTCAAGAAAAAGAAAAAAAACGGGTCTTTTCCCACTCAATTTTGGAAGTCGCATATGCAGCAAGTGCAGTTCAATTCCATTCCAGGCTAAGTCACAGGATAGCAACGGCCTTAGGGCGGATGTTCTCAAACGTTTTCTGTCCAGGGAAATTTTCTCAGAAAGTCGAAATTGTGTCAACATCATGAAAATGGTGCTGAGAAGATTATCAAGAAGTTGTGAGGCAAATGAGCTCTTATTCAGTTGCACTGCTGCAGAAACAGGAAATGAAATGCCCGCAACGCCGCCAGACAATTTTATATTAATTTGATATTACATACACTAGCTGGCTCATCAGCTAGTTCCTGCGGAAGGCTGGTAAGGTGGGCCTTCGGCCCACAAAAGTGTTGTTGCTTGGTTCAACTTTTTGTTCATCTTCATTGCTTATCGCGAAAATAAAGAGATGTTTAGCTCTACTAAATAACTAACAATTTCATTGCAATGCTTGTGGGTAGACAACATTTTTTCGCTAAGATGCCCGCGCGATCGTAGTGAGCCACTGCCTGAGCGGCGCAGTGGCGGCGCGGTGAAGTAGGTACGTTTTGAAAAGGGACAGACGGAAGGACAGACCGCGTGCGGGACGACGCGCAATATATATATATAGATATGAAATATCATGTTGGAATGTTAGTATGCCTTTTTTCCACAAAATCTGAGTTATTTTGTCATTTTTATCAACCTTACAATGCAGCTGCGGGATAAAATTTGGATTTTTTTTCTCCAAATGATTGCATTGCAAGTATATCTTTTGATTTGGTTATTGTGTTGCTTCTTGAAGAGCTACTGTAAATGTTTTTTGAGGTGTACAAGTTTGTCAACTGCTTCAGGAAGAAACTTCAGGAAAAAAGTTCAAACGGCTGTCAATCAACGTCGGGGGCATGACAAAGCAAATTCTATGGCGCTTGTCCTGCATAAAAACACAGATATCTCTCAAGGTTACCCCAGCTCTGCCTCATTCATTCACTCTACACTTACCTCCCTGTTTTCCTGCATCTCTCTCTGGGATGATTTAGTAGCATCTGCCTTTGCGCCCTTTACCTGCTCCCTCCATCCCTATCAATTCACTGCTGTATTCATCCCACTCCACCACTCCCTCTCTCCTACTCGCTGATCTAATTACACGGAAGCTGCGGAGGAAAGTGTCTTAACCAATTTCACAACTGTCCTGCCCCCACCATCCTCCCTATTCCACATTAGACGCGCCGGGGTCAAGTAAGCCATTAAGTGAGAGGTTGGGGTGCAATTGTCTGAACAGGATCCCAAGAGTGGAGTATGAGGGGTCGGAAATGATGCGGCAATGCCTGGACGGTCTCCAGTTAAGCATTAGAGAGCACAATGAGTGGCGTCTAATAGTTTGGCGCGAGCAAACATGAACACAATCGAGGCAGCATTAGTTTGCTAGCAATGATGGATTAGATGACTCGGCAGAGAGTAAATGGAAAACACATGCACGCACAAACACGCACTGATGTACACGCACACACAAACAAAAATTCAGCCATGATATCATTAGCTTCCACTCCACTTTGCGAGTGTACATGGACAATGCTTTTCAGCAGGCACAATTCCAACAATACAGCACAATGTTTTTCAGAAAGGCCATTTTCATTATGATTGGTTTATTGTCTGTCTACATGTGTTGCTCCATCAGTACTCGGTGCCTTGCAATACGGCTGAATGCAACCCATGACCACACCCGTGACTCAAATACACACAAATCAGCTTTTTTTTTTTTTTTGCTTTTAACTGAGCATTATTATCATTGCAAAGGTAGTTTTTGGGGGGTGGAGGATACAGCTCATTGACATAATTGAACGGCAAAACTTTTCTTTCTTCAGCTGTATGGAGCTCATGTCGTTATAGTAACCGAGTTCCCATTCATACACGTGAGCGTGCTCTTACCGGATGTTGTGCGACTTGCGTTTGATCTCGTTCCAGCAGAGGTTCATGTCCCCTGTCTGGTGCGGGCTGCCCCCCCTCAGCCGCCTGCACTCGGCCCCCTCCTCTTGGGCCTCACCGTCCACTGCCGACTGGCACGGCACGCAGTGGCATCCCGGCCACGAGGGCCGCCCCGCAGCTGAGAATGCACGGACATTTGGACAAAGAAAATAAGGGTCAGGGGAGACAAGAGTGAGAGAGGACTGTACGAAATACAACTGCGCAGCCTTCGCAAAAGTTGAATGGAGGCAACTGGACGAGCTTTGGTTGTTGTTGTTTCATCTGAAAGGCTTCTTCACTGTCTTCTCTGTGGAGTTCCCCTATTTATGCCTTGGGGTCTCCCCTGGGGGCGGTTACATGTTATTGTACGCGCTGTCAACAACGACAAAAGGCAATTCGCTCGCGGCATTGCCACACTGATGTCCGCACGGTCGCTGTCCGTCCACGTGTAAAGAAGCATTGCTCAAAAAGTGAGACAACATTTGTGAGTGAGAGTCACTCATTGATTGAGGATTGATTATTCAATTCATTGGTTGTTCAGTTGGTAAGTTCATTACTTAATTGTTTTTTTTTGGAGGGGGGTGGGGTGTGCGGGGGTGTCTGACCCAACAATGCATTTTTTTTTCCTGTTAGGCAAGAATTCAATCATTGGGGAGAATATAGCACAGGAAGTCCGGAGGCCAGATTCAAATCTCCAACCACAAAACTGTGAGGCTGATAGCTAGCTACCTAGCTAGCTATCGGCCGATAGATAGATAGATAGATAGATAGATAGATAGATAGATAGATAGATAGATAGATAGATAGATAGATAGATAGATAGATAGATAGATAGATAGATAGATAGATAGATAGATAGATAGATAGATAGATAGATAGATAGATAGATAGATAGATAGATAGATAGATAGATAGATAGATAGATAGATAGATAGATAGATAGATAGATAGATAGATAGATAGATAGATAGATAGATAGACAGATAGACAGACAGACAGACAGACAGACAGACAGACAGACAGACAGACAGACAGACAGACAGACAGACACAGACAGACAGACAGACAGATAGACAGACAGATAGACAGACAGATAGACAGATAGATAGATAGATAGATAGATAGATAGATAGATAGATAGATAGATAGATAGATAGCTATTTTGTCATGGCAATATAAAATTTGACCCCAAAACTCCAGTCTTCTTTCAGCTGTAACACATTTTCTTCATCAGCGTCAATAAAGAGTGCTTGTATGTTTATTTTCGAACCACGTTTCCTCCATATCTGTAGAATTACGCAAAACACGGCTGATCCTAGCGCTACGATGTTTGAATGTCAGGATGTTTCAATTCCCAAATGAATCCCAGAGGAGTAAACCTTTGAACGTTCGAACCAAGTCTGCAGCACCAACAACAAAGCACATGCAATGCACTCAGTTAATAGAACATGATTTGTAACATCCCATAGGCATATACAGTGGAGGCTTTTCTCGGATAACGAGAAAATAAATAAATAAAGGGTATTCTCTTGCACCCTTTCAAGAGTGAGAGGTTGTGAGGCTAAATTTGAAGAGGTGCAATCCCCTTGATGGAGGTGATAGAAAGGACAAACTCACATGTCCACCCACATGAGTGCAGTTGAGTGCAGTACAAGCCATTTCATCTCCATTTTGTTCTCTTGATCCAATATATTTCACAAAGGTTAATCATAAAAAGCAACAGACAACAGTATGCAGTATCCTCATCATGTGTGTGATCAGTGGCTGAATTTTAAAATAGACAACACAGAATTTTGGTTTGTCTAACAATGGGGGCGTCTGGTGGAATCCTCATACCTCCAAAATCAGCACTTTTCACGATACCTCAAAACAGCATTTCTGTTTTTAAAAAAATGTTTGAGTTTGACTTTAATACAGGAAAAATGTGACTTTCTTCTCGAACAATTTATCATTCTGACAAAATGTCTGTTCAGACTATCTTGAATCGAAAAAAGATCTCATTCCCATCTTTTTTCACTAAAAATAAAAGTTTAACGTTACAATTTATTTTTTTCTGGACAATATGCATGTTTAGGATATCTTGGGAGTTTAGGGGTACTAATAATTATATTAAATTGATATTCGAATTAAAAGAGAGTCAATGAAAAAAAACATCTCTGTCTACAGTAACCGCATCAACTTGTCCGACTTATCTTGCACTCAAACGAAACAAACGCTGCAGCGAAGCGGGTAAAGAAAATGTTTTTTGTTTTGTTGTTTGCCGTGTTAAGGGCGAACCAAAGCATTCCCTGGTGTATGAGTGAGTGAGAGGAGGCCAGCATTTATCGCACCAACCTACACTTGCGCTTTCTTCATCCTCCAGCTCGTCTTCTTCCTGCCATTTGCTCTGCGGGCCATCATCCCCGATTAGATTTTATTTATTTCCATTTTCCGTGATTCAACAGTTCATTGTCTGGTTGCTGTCTCTAGTCATCCCCTCACTTCCTGCCGTGCCTTCTCTCCCTCAGACAGCTCCTTCTGATGCGGATGAGTCGGGCACATGAATCAGCAGTAGGCTGAATGCTTAAATCACGACCCGCGACTTACTCGCACTCACTTAGCGCAGCAAACAATCACTTCGAGCTTTTTGGAGTGTTTGCTTTGTGAGTAAACGCAAAATACGTGGTTAGAAAAGCCAATTCAGGATAGAAATGTTGATCAATAATACGTTATTATTCCCATTAGAGTTTACAAAGGATGTGTAATGCGGCGATGTGATGGAGTGATTATTATTTTATCTGTTTCAGATGTTTTTTAAAGAGGTGCTTTTCCAATAAGAAACAGCACTCTATAATATTATACTTAGACATACATTAAAATAGACTGGAAACAACAGTTTGCTACAACTTTTGCTTCAATTTAATGGAGATTGTGCATCTCCTTTATCCATCCAATCCGCTTTATCCTCCCAAGGGGCATGCAGTGGCGGATGCTGGCCTGTCAAGGAGGGGAAGCTCAATTTCGGCCTACATCATAAAAAGTGTCTGTTTATTTATATGTGAATTCTAATCTCCGTTCCTTTTCAAGAAAATGATCTGTGACCCTGTCATACCAACAAGGAGTCGTTTCCAGGGACTTAACAAGTGTCCTACAACTACAGCAACTACAATAAAACCCACCAGAAATAAAAGATTAATTTGCCGCTAGTCGTTATCAACAAAGAGAGTGTCGCTAAGATGACAAGAAGAGGAGAATTGAAAAATGCTTCCACGTTTGCCTGGACTAAAAGATTGGTGATTGGGTGGGTGATTTCACTGACAATCAAAAAGAGATTCCTCAGACAGATCATCCAATCATCATGCAGAAAAGCTCAGCGTACGGGCCAGCCGATACGCCCACTGTCCATTGACTCCCAGACGCTGAGCGTCCGATGGGCGGGACAAAACCAGCCTTTATCCAATGAATCGTCTCCTTTCAAAGCATTGGGACAACCTACTGTGAACTCTCGAAACGCCCAACTGTCCACACAGTTTAAAGCACAGTGAAGCTGCGGGAATGAATGAGAATCTCTACGCGAATAACGTTTTTGTACGTCCTATTTGTTGAATTCAATACTCAAAGACAAGTTCAGTGTGTTGAATTCGGTATGTGTTGGCAACATCGCTCAAAACACTCAGAGCAATCATTTCGTTGCTGTCCTGTGAAAAACACATCGTTCATTTTGTTCATTTTCAAAATGTTTATGTCGACATAAACATTTTGAAAATTCCACAAATGGATGAACATGTTTTTCACAGGACAGCGACAATACTTGGAAGTTAGGGTCACATACCATAGATATGCATCAGGCGGGCATGTACCAACCCAAAGTGGGTCTGGTCTTGCCAACATGAGTCAAGCTCGATGCATGCTTTATTATTCATAAGCATGATTGGTTGTGGCGTTGCTCAGCCATCCGCGCATACCGCGTCACTTACAGAAATGCAGCAGAGATTTCCCTCACATGACAACTATATTCTTTGAGCCACAATACGGCGTAGTACATCTAATTCAGGTGGCAGCTAATAGCCTCATTATAGAAGAATTGTGAGATTACAATCGCAAGTCTGCCTCACAATATAGGATTCGACTGCTGACTTGTGCAGGTTTTCTCGTTTTCAAAATTGTCAGTCGGTAGAAATGTGTGCCACAATATTCAAACATATTTGGAGAGAAGAATATCTGCCTCGTAGCAGTAATCCATTTCTTGTTAAAGAAAAAGTTGCTTTTTGCAGAAAAAAAATAGTTCATGAATTTCAATGTGAACATCAATAGCGAAAAAAAAGAACAAAAAATAAGGATTTTTCCACTTCACTTGACTCGCCTTGTTTGGGCAGATTGATTTTTCAATTCAGCATGCAGAACGGGGGTGGGGGGTGGGGGGGATCGTCTGTTGACAATGGTATGTTTATGCTTCACACGCATCGGTAGGTATGATTCATATTGGATTTGTATCAACATTTGGAAGGGGTGGCAAAAGTAATCACACTCTGTACTCAAGCAGAAATCCCAATACTGGAAGACTCTCGTAAAAGTGCAAGTACTGATTTGACTCCTTTACTTAAGTTGAAATGAAAAACTTCGGACACTGAAATCTCAAGTACAAACGTTAAAAAAAAATCATATTTCCTTTTCTTCCTTTTTTAAATCAAAAGACAGCTAGCATTGGCTTCTGCTTTGATGTCATCAAAATGTATTCACATCGCTTCAATCATGTGAACTGACAAACAAAAAAGTTAAATTGGCTCATGATGGTAACTGAAAAAAAACTACTTTACATTGAAATTGATTTTTTGTTAGATTGGATGAAGAATATTGAAGAAAAAATATATATATTTTTTGATATTTTGGGCGGCCCGGTGAACAAGTGGTTAGCCCGGTGACCTCACAGTGCAGAGGTCGAGGGTTCGATCCCGGCTCTGGCCGCCCTGTGTGGAGTTTGCATGTTCCCCCTGTGCCTGCGTGGGTTTTGTCCGGGTACTCCGGTTTCCTCCCACATTCCAAAAACATGCATAGCAGGCTTATCAAACACTCTAAATTGTCCCTAGGTGTGAGTGTGAGCGAGGACGTTGTGTGCCCTGCGATTGGCTGGCAACCGGTTCAGGGTATCCCCTACCTACTGCCCGAAGACAGCTAGGATAGGCTCCAGCACCCTCCGCGATTGGATTGGGAAATGGATGGATGAGCAGGATAAAGTGTATGTTGGTCATGAAGAATGTCACGGTTTTTACTTTGGTAGGTTTGTTTCTATTTGTACTATGAATGTGTTGAGCAATGTTCCACATATGTGTGCATTTTATTTCATCAAACTGTGACTGTGTCATTTTCAATGACTTTTTAGCCATGTTAGCTATGGTGTGAAAATAATGCTTAGAATTGGCATTGACTGTAAGAATCAAATATTGTCTTATAAAGACAGATTCTGGACAGATTCTGGTCCGGACATAACTCCTGACCCCCTCCTGGCTACCACATAGCTCTACTACTCATGTTCATTGGTTCATTTTGCTGCCTAATTTGTAAATGAATAAATGGTCTGCTTCTTCTAAATCATGGGCTACTCATTGGAGAAAAAATTGAGGAAAATAAAGACTAAACTGCACGGCATTAGCCCCAAAAGACCTCGGCTGCAGTGGGTTTCTACCCGCTGACAGATGGCCAATCCAGCCCTGAATGAAGCCCAAAGGTCAAGGTAGCTGACAATGATTGCGAGCTTATTCGACCGAGTGATCCTGCTATCTGATTCAATTATTTGTATTTATTTTATTTTATTTTTTTAAAGGTGCTTTTGCCGATGGAAAAATCATCAAACGTGACTAGAGTAGAGTTGTCTCGAAAGAAGTTGGTACCATGCTGGGAAAGTGAACAACCTCAGAGAGACGGTGGTCACTGTCGGAAAGTTTTATTGGATTTCAAAACACAAAAAATTACAAGACAGGAAGGCAATCTCAGACATTGCATACAAAGCATCAGACGATCAAATCATCGCCAGGTCCGCGCGTTGATACAGATCTCAATGAACAAAGACCGCGGCTTAGATATCCATTGATTGACTCTCATTACCGGAGCTGTGGAGATGAAAAGCAATTATTTCCCAACGTGACAATGCCTACCTTCGCAGCAGCGACCTCTTAAAGTCGATTGGATCCGCATTGTTAACACTGTCGCCGAGGTTAACTGAGTGTGGACCTTACTTGCAAGGCTGGGCACAGAAATTCCGAGCCACTTAAAGAATGCGGAGATGAAGGAGGAGGGAGAACAAAAGGAGATAAAAAAAGAAAGACTGTCCTTGTACACTTACAGCCACTAATCCTCGAAAAAAAAAAAAAACAGTTTAGCCAAAGCACAAAAGCCTGTGCTCATGGTTCTGGAGTGATGTGATAAATAATAGTACGCTAACCGTTAACCTAATAGCATAATTGCCTAATTTGGTTTAAATGTACTGAAATAGCTTATGTGCTTGCAAAAAAATTGTGTCGTGAGGTGCTATTTATTTAGTATACATTGTTTAGAGCAGCGGTGCCCAACCTTTTTTGGCCAAAGATCTACTTTTCAAGCAACCAACCTCACGCGTTCGACCTGATACCGCATATGCACGCTTACACACACACACACACACACACACACATGCACATTCACACACATACACTATGATGCACAACGACCATAAGATACCAGTTCCATCTGTGATTATTTTTCCCCCATTTCCCCCTACACCCCCCGCAATCGACTTCAGACCAGTCCGCGGGCTACCGGTCGATCACATTCGACGTATTGGGCACCCCTGTTTTAAAGAGTCTTAGTTATCGAAGTCGTGGTAATCGGCCTGTGTTAGCCAAATGGTAAGTCCGCTCTGTACACAAGTATCTGCACTTTTGCTGTTTAATTTCATTTATTGGCTGGAGCCAGTTGGGCTGCATGGATGCTTCCAGTCTCAGGTTGCATGTGGATCCACATTGCGTTCATTGAAACGCAGCATCCTAACGGGACATTCCATTCCCAGAGAGCGTAGTAAAATATGCATCCGCAGTGACAGATGGCGCGATTGTACTGAAATGGAACTAATTCCACCCAGTAATTGTGCAAACACATCCTTCTGTCAGCCAGCGAGAGCCCACAACACTTTGTAATGCTTTTACACCCACAGTTAAAATGTTGCAAACAAGCACGAAAAACCATTGAGCGTCGTCCAAAATAAGAGTTGCCAACCTCCGATATGGACGCCCGGAAATCGTCAGCTGGCCTCCACTGGAGGTGTTAAACGCTCGTTTCGACTCCAGCGAATAAATGCCAAGTCAACAATAGCTCAGTTTGGCAGGCCGGCTGGTGAAATAGCCACTCGGAGGAAGTGGAATCCAGCCTTTTTTGTTGAGTCCTGGTGAGCTCTGGGCTGGTGTGTGTGTGTGTGTGTGTGTGTGTGATGTGGGTTAGCGGAGGTTGGCGCTACTCCCCTGATGCCCCTTGGAGGGCACTGGCTCTGAGGAGGGAGAAACCAAGCGGCCCTTTGCAGCTGCAGGACAGACACACACACACCGACACACACACACACACACACACGAAAGGCACTATTCATATTGATAATGTTGGATCATGTCCATTAAATAACACGCACCAGCTCAAGATGACTCGCACAAAATAGCATAAAACAAACACCAAAGTTGTGGCTGCATCATTTACTCCAGTTATTCTTAACCACTGTGCCGAAACTATGTCATTATACTTAAGTGGTATGAGATGTATTTACTACTTACATTATTCTAGTAACATATGGTGACAAGCAGAATAATTAAAATACTCTTCCACTAGATGCAGGTCCATTCAACCTGTGTATCCACCTGTTGGACAGTCATGCAGAATAATAGAATGTTGAGTTAACTGAGACGGATTTCACAATTCGGTGAGCAAATTAAGACAAGGTTATCATTATCACATTGAACTCCCGCTTCTTTCCACATCCCACAAGCTTGTATGTTAGGTTCTTTAAAAACGGAATCTTTTGGGACAAGGGACCCCTTTCTAGAGATTTTTTTCCCCAAGGAACACCCCATAACCCCAACAACAATTAAAAAACTACCGCATGTATCGCCACTGGAATTAAATATAAATGTTGCAAGAAATTTTTTTTTTTTGGGGGGGGGGGGGAGTTGCAATGTTATGAGAATGGTCACATTTTTTCATGAAGAAAAATAAGTCATATACTTTAAAGCACAGGGATGTATTTCAAACTGAGAAAAAAAGTCATAATCCGTGTAGTAATATTTTAACTAGTGAATTAAATAATACCAAAACAAGTCTCTTCTCGTTGTATCAGGCCTTTTATTCAGAAAATAAAAAGGTGCCTTTATTCTTGAAACCCAAAATATGTGATACCTTTTGTTCTAATAAACGCAAAAACAGACTTTATGAAATGATGTCGGATTAAAGTGATGAGACAACAGAATTATATTCAAGATTTCACTTGGCCATTACTTGAGGTAGCTGTCCATAGGTGTGAATGCGAGTGTTTGTCTATATGTGGCCTGCAATCAACTGCTGATCAGTCCACGGTTCAGCCCGCCTTGCTCTCGGATAGGCTCCAGCTGCCCCTAATGAGGACAAGTGCTATCAAATGAACCTGAACCATCGTCCTCCCGCCCCCCTCCATCGCTGCTGCTCTTCATCATACCCCCTGTGTTTTGCCCTCCGACCGCATATTTTATTAACCTTCGTAACTCATTTATCTTTTCCATGTGACAATAATTTGCTCCCAAGTTAACACGGCGTACTTGCATTCGTTTCTATTTCCAAGGTGCCTTTGCGTTTCTTTGTCCTGTAAAAACTGAATGGAAATGAGAAGTCGGTGGCCTATGTGTGTGTGTGTGTGTGTGTGTGTGTGTGTGTGTGTGTGTGTGTGTGTGTGTGTGTGTGTTTGCTTGTTTATGTAAGCAACCAGGACAGTTTTACTGCAAATAAAATAATGCACACATGGTGGGGTCATAGAATGTAATAACTGCCGTACTTCCCAGACCATCTATGTATTTTCATTACATTATTTTTTTCATGAGCTCTTCTTCAAGTCTCATTTCAAGTCACAATAACAATAACAAGTCTGAATAAAGTCAAGATGGCGCCCGAGTAGGCAGCCATCAGCAAGTGCTCTCATGAGCCATGCTTTTTTTTTGTTGTTCTTGTGTTTCTTTTGTCACTTTGTGTTTGTTGTTACGTCGTGTGGACTTGATGTGGACCTTTTTCAGCATTTTTTGGCCACGACATTCATCAAGGAGGAGACTCTGTGCTTGGTGGTTGCGCCTTCTCGGCAGCATGGGTATACCAGCACTGTTTTTGACTGGAGGAATGTCGGCGCCATTTGACTGTCGTTGCTGGACAGTCCCGGGGCGCTTGTGTCTTGCGCCTGTAATGGGCAGCATTTTTTTCACAGCCCCGCTTTGTTCAGCGGAGAGATTGGTGCTGTTGAACGGTCTGCGGCTGGATGGATGGAGGTCTTGAGGAGCCGACGATGAGAAGAAAGGAGCGTTGGCGCGGAGTGCCGATGCGGATTTGGAGCTGGGAGTCGCGGCTTGGAGTTTGAAGCGGATTACGTGGGACAGGAGAAGTGAACTAATCTCTTTTCGTCAATGGATGCTACAGCTTTGTGTTTGCTTTCAAAACTTAGCTTGTAGCAGACGTGTGCACATTTTCAGCATGACGTCTCTGATCCACTGGAGAAAGGACACTTTGATCCTCTCCTCTTTCATCTAGAACTGCTTCAGACAACAAAGTGTATGCAGAAAATTGGTGAAGATTGAACGACTATCTGTGTCCTATGTGTTGTCTTGTGTTATTTCTGTTATTTTGACTTCAAAATGGCGCCGCGAGAGTGGCTGCCTTTCCAGCAGCTCCTATATTTTGTTGTTCTACTTCTTACTTTCATAACTTTGCTGCTGTGAATTGGGAATTTCTCCATTGTGAGACTAATAAAGGTTTTCTTCTTCTTCTTCTTCTGTGAGAGAATTATTTGCCCCAAGCAAACATGCCAGGCACACACTAGTATATTTTTGTCAAGGTGCCACTGTTGTTTTGTTAACGAGAGATGAATTGAAATGACAAATTTGGATATTGCATCACTGTCTTAAGAAAAGCAAGCATCTTTCAGATTCACTTTCTTTGTGTTTTTAATAGTAAATATAGTATATCATAGGATAAAAGATAGTATAGTGTACTATTATATTATGAACGTTTAAACAACAGAGGTTCTGCAATTTAACCATGTTGCACGCCTCACCTCATGTCAGACCTACATTGTGTGACTTGAATGCTAAAAAAATAAACAACTTCATTACATTCTTCTTCTTTTCAATATTGAGGAACTCAATGTTTTTAAATTGTTAGTATTAGACCAGGTTTAAGATCATTGCTCTTTATGTATAATATGTTGTGTTCATGATTGGTATTATGATGTTTTTTGTAACTTTTCCCCCCCGATATATTCTTTCAGAGAAGTCACAGTGGATGACATGTTAGCACGTCCACATCACAGTGCAGTGGTCCAGGATTCGAATCCAGGCTCCGACCTTGACCACAGACACCCCACACGGTCATGGGGACAACATGCAAACTCCAAACAGGGAAGCCGGAGCTGGGATTGAACTCTGCACCACTGCACTGTGAGGTCAACGTGAACTCAATAAAGTGACAATATAGAATTCCGATCTAGTTTTCAGTGAATAGTGGTTAAAACGTTAAAAATACTACACTCGACAATTGACTGAACTCAAGTATACTATAAGCGTGCCCTGTTTTCTAAGCCTCTGATAGCAAGAACACTTGAACAAACCTTTGTGTTAGTCTAATGGGGTATATCCACCGTGCGAAGTGGAAAGTGGAGCAATATGACACTAAAGAGGATTTGTAACATATCAGTCTATAAGTTAAGAAGATTATTTCATCACTCAAGCGCTATAATGACATCAAAAGGCATTTTGTGGATTAGCAGACATAAAACTACTCCTCGCGGGCAACAACACCGTCAAGTGTCAAGCAAACAAGTCCAAAACATGGAAATCAATGGATCAAGACGCCGCCTTGTTTTCACAAATACTTATTTCTTCTCAAGAGCAGGCACCAAATTAAGTATTAATAAATGAAATAAATATGAAGTATGAGGACATGCAATGCGCCAACTGCTTTACAATAGCAATTAAAAGAGCACAGAAACGTGCTGTAATGTGGAAGGACGGGATGTCTGCTGGTAAAAAGAGGCAATTTCGTAAGCTCAAATGAAATCCCTGCTAATTAAGAAGGGTTTCATGCGCTACAATGACTTGAAGATGAAATATTTTCTTATTGAGAAAGTCACAGAGCTGTCAGCAGAGACTTCGGTGCAACCTCTGTGTGGACTTTTATCACTAGCTCTTCTACTTTGAGCCCGTATATCGACTCAAATAACCGCACACAATATACATCATTGACATCTGGCCTGACCTGGAGAGTGTATTGTCCCATTTGGCTTTTTTATGCAATGGCATTGGAAGCAAACACTGGATCAGAACACTTTCTACCAATGCACACTGCTTGTTAGCACACTCGGCTCCTCACTCAGTGGACAGTGGTCGTGTGGGTTTTAGCCTCTGGCAGGACTACTCCGAATGACCATCGTCACAAAGGTGCCATGACCCAGACTGTTTTTCACGGGAGGAGAGTGTAATACGTGCTAGCTCGCGCTATACAAGTATTGTCATGCCCTCGTATGTGGTCAAGGATGCCAACCTTTCCTTACATTGAGTGGCGTATACGCGCTTGACTTTGCACTTTTTTGGATGGTTTCTATGTTTCGGGCCGTGACAATTACTCAGGAGAATATTGCCGTTTGTTATTTTGCACCTTTATGGGCGTTTGACATTACGGGGAGCTTCAGTCCCCAACGTGGATTCCGTGCCTGTGAAGAGGGAAGAGAGTCCGCACTAAAAAGTAAAGTGAAGCAAGTGAGCAGCTGGAGAATTGAACCAATCTTTCTTGTACGTGTTTTTGTTACTCACCAATGGACAAACTATCGGCAGCGAGAAAACGAGAGTCGCTTGTTTTATTTTCAAACCGTGCTTGGAGCAACGGCGAGAGACGTCATGCTCTCTGTGATCATAACCAACAATTCTGCCAACGTGTGTAAGCCTTTGTAGAGAGTTTAAAATAAATAAATAAAATGTAATACATTATGGATACTTGACTTCTGGCCACTGCAGTTAACTGAGAGGCCAATCCCGACAAACATTCGCTATAAATATTTATACGAGCAAAAAAATATGTATTTCCAAGTGATTAAAACAAAACTAATAAAACCATTACTCAAAGCTCTGGATGCAATTTTCAGCAATAAATGTTCCACATTGACTACATCTGCCTTGACAATGAACACTGGGCATTGCAAAGAAAAATAGGCTTTAGTGGACTCAGGCTAGGCTCACTCGGAAGCTCATTATGAAAGCAGAGAGAAGGAAAAAAATGTCTTGACAGCGTGTGACATTTGGCTGTGCGCTCAAAAGTCCACACTCAGCTGTCAGGCATGTCACTTCCGATTTGCTGAAGGAGTCGCAGCCACACCAGGAGACGCAAAGCCGGCTGACAGCTGGCTGTCCATTAAAAAAAATTAATTAATTATTTTTTTTTAAAAGAGTCTGTAATTCACAGAGGAGCTGGACTTCCACAGCATGACTTCCTGTATAAATAAAAAAAGTGACTGACATCGGCGACCCCCCCTCCCTGCACCCAACAAACACACTTTCCAATTCAAGAACATTTAAATACAAAAAAAGCAACAGAGTGGTTTAGTTTGCATCGCGAACAAGCACCCGTGTAGGAATAAGTATGTAATGGGGACAGCGGGCACAAATCCAGTGTGAAAGCAGCTGTTTGCATAATTGGGGCCATGTCCATGCTCCTTTCACTGAACACAGAAATGTCGGGGGGGGGGGGGGCATATCTTATTTATTTTGCATCAATTTATGAGTACATACACTAGAACAGAACGGACCAGAAGGAGAACCTTCAGATATGAAAGGAATGCAAACATGTGAACCTTGATAACAGGAAGGCCATTTTTTCCCAGCTTTCAATGAGCCAAAGCAAACAACTGCAGAAAGATTTTCACAAAAAAATGATTGACCTCCGTAATTGTTCACCCCACTCAGATTGTGGTCGCATGCCACCTATTGCCCATCCCTGACCGAAACAGTACTTTTGACATAAAGGAGAAAAATGAGGTTGCAGGAAGAGACCACTGTGAATAATTTATTTCCATTAAAGCAAATATCGGGTGGATTTTCTTGCACTAATAATGATCTAATGATACAGAGGAGGCCATCCAATATTCAGCTTGATCTGGTCTTGTGTAAAACATCAAAATCTATACATTCAACAAGCCGCTCAGCTCAACACCTGCCCGTGGGGCACTTTGTATTATTTACGATAAGGGGAAGTTTAAAATGCTTACCTTATCATAAATATAACTGTCATAACAACATCATAAACTCATTCAAGTCCCTGCAATCATATTGCCAAACAAACTCGCTCCTTTCACTGAAGGGCGGCAAGCAGAGAGCTGACCTGACATTTAAGGACGCTCTCGAAACGTGTTTTCCAGCTGATAATAGCGACAGATGATAAATCAGCGGTGGCTGTTATAAACAATGCCAACTATTTCGCCCATGCTCTGAGCAGAGAAGTGGTTGTGTGATGTGTAAAATGTTAGCAAGAAAGACCTTAATAGAGTGTTTCATGTCATTTGAGGACAAAGCACATTGCCAGTTTTAGTCATCTTGGGCTTAATGTTAAAACTTGTTTTGACTTCCAAAAACAATTGCTGCACAGAGGAAGCGTCAATCAATATTTAATATCAACCTACGCCATTATCTCAACATTTGCCAGGCATGCCGTAAAATATTTGTCAAATTACCCAAAGGATCACTCACTCCTTTTGAAACTGCTCAAGCAGGCCCCCTCGACTTCAGGGGATCCAACCAAGTTTATTACAGTTCACGAAAAACAAACAAAGAAATCATTTTAAACTGAATTTGGAAAAAAACATGTTCAAAAATGAAATAAAAATCCAAACGAGTGTTTTTTTTTAAAGATGATTAACTAAAATGACTGCATAAAGGTAATTAACACTAACTACGTATTTGGAAGGAAGGTCGAAGAGTGGTTTGGGAATTTATTTATTTTATTACGTACCCCATTTTGACATCTTTCATCATCCACAACCAATTCCTCACATATTTAAAAACAAATAAAACTAATACGGGCGGCCCGGTAGTCCAGTGGTTAGCACGTCGGCTTCACAGTGCAGAGGTACCGGGTTCGATTCCAGCTCCGGCCTCCCTGTGTGGAGTTTGCATGTTCTCCCCGGGCCTGCGTGGGTTTTCTCCGGGTGCTCCGGTTTCCTCCCACATTCCAAAAACATGCGTGGCAGGCTGATTGAACACTCTAAATTGTCCCTAGGTGTGAGTGTGAGTGCGAATGGTTGTTCGTCTCTGTGTGCCCTGCGATTGGCTGGCAACCGGTTCAGGGTGGACCCCGCCTACTGCCCGAAGACGGCTGGGATAGGCTCCAGTACCCCCCGCGACCCTAGTGAGGATCGAGCGGTACGGAAGATGAATGGATGAATAAAACTAATACCAAACCTAGTAAAAACTAAACTAAATTGAACCATTAAAACACACACACACACACAAATCTAATACAAACTAACTGAATTTGAAAAATTACATACGCAGGTGAAACTGAATCATTTCTGAATCACTTCACCCACCACATTCCTTGAAATAACCGAATGGATGTCCGCTTTGGTGAATTGATGCGGTGCAGTGACAGGCAAAGTTTGATTGTCGTCTCTGAAGGTAAACAACTTGATGCTTTCAATTCCTGCACTGTAATGGACTGCGCACCTGGTTGTCAGTACTGTGATGTTGTCACTTGTCTCTGCCCTTGCTACTCTTAAATGCTCTCACACACGCTAATGAAACAAGCTCATACGCATTAATGCAAACACAAGACAGAAATGTCTTTTACTCATACACGCTAGTGAAACGCTCTCACGACAACTTGTTTCCGCTGACATACACTACTGAAACATTATCACTCACTCCTGAAATGCTCTCATACAAAATACTGTGACAATCTCACACACAGTACTAAAATGTTCACATGCGCACGACTGAAAACGCTTCCACACACATAACTTAATTTTGTTCAGCAGGAATGTTCACACACATACAGGACACACTCAAGAGAGATTCGCACCTGATATGAAATGCTCTCATATACACTATTGAAACTCTCATTCACAGGACTCATCACTACAAAACTTTTCTTATCCATTCAGAAACGGGGGGAAATGATCACACACAAGTGTAAGTGCGCACACACATACACTACTGAAATGCTCTCACATTAATTTCTGAAATATTCTTATCCTGAAATATTCTTATTCACGCAAACACGCAATCACACAAAAAAACTACCGTATTTTCACGACCATAAGGCGCCATTAAAAGTCTTAAATTTTCTCCAAAATGGACAGGACGCCTTATGGTGCAGAGCGTCTTTTGTATGCGCTGAGTTCCAAAATCTGACTGACAGCCGACACGCTGTTTATATAGAGAAAAGGCAGAAGTGACTGTGGCCAGGCATGCGGTAAAGAAGTCGGCCAATCAGGGAAGGGTGGGCGTGTATATATACATATATGGAGTAGGGATGCGAATCTCAGCATTGAGGACGATTCGATACACATCTTGATGCACTACCAGCGATGCGATACTTAAACGATACATGGAATTTTGTGGCGACACGATGCGATACGTTTCACCGTCTTCACGATGTGATACGATGCGATACACATTTAGTTCAAATCAATGCGATCCGATACGATACAGTGCAATTTGTTTTGATATTGTGCAATTAACCATGATGCAAATACGCAAAGAAAAAAAGTTTAAAAAAAGATGGAATTCAGTATGGTATTGCAAAAAGGATACCATTGTATTCCTTATAAACAGTAGAACGTGTAAAACAACTTATTTAAGCCATTTCACAATCGGGTTTTGTGCAAAGAAAATGTAAACAATTTGGCACCTGAGACTCACAGCTGTTGCTGTAGTATAAACACAAACAGACTACTCACTGAGTGTCTTATATGAAATATCCATCTCCATAGGACAGAAAAAAAAATACAATTGAAACAATGTGGCAGTCACAGCCTCAAAGCTGCTGTGGGTATTGTAGCGTACACAGACCACTCTCACTGAGTGTCAAAATGAAATGTCCAAGAGTCATCCATATATAGTTTTTCCTTGCGCGGTCACAAGGACCCCCAAAATAAGAGGTGACTTTTTTCTAATCCGGTGTCCAACGAGGAACTGGACGGGGAGGCGGGGGGGGGGGGGGGGGGAACTTGTCGGTGATGTGGTGCCATCGTTTTAAGTGGTCTGCATATTTGTGGTGCTGCCATTGTATTGCCATTGCTTCGTAGTGCGACATTCTTTGCAAATTACGGAGTTTTTATCAATCTTTCCGTCTTTCTTTTCGAAGCCGTAGTATTTCCAAACATAAGATCTGAATGTTGCGGAAGCATTAAATACAGTAGTTTCCTCGCTGCTGCTTGTGCGAACTTCCATAGTGTTTCGCCAGTTGTGTACTGGACTGTATGTGACGCACGGCTACCGTCCATATTCAACCCAAACACCAAAACAATGATGGTGCATTCATTGCGCCTAGGAAAGGGCAGATAGGTGACGTTTAACATGAATAAAACGGCGCTTGAATCGGATTTTACCGATACCCACCAATGCATCGCGATGAATCTCGATTTCACCCGTCAATCGCGTCGTACCCAGTGAATGAGCCGATTCACTTGCATCGCGCACGTGCGCATCGATGTATCGATTAATATCGATTATTTTCCACACCCTTAATATGGAGAGGGAGAGAGAGAGAGAGAGAGAGAGAGAGAGAGAGAGAGAGAGAGAGAGAGAGAGAGAGAGAGAGAGAGAGAGAGAGAGAGAGAGAGAGAGAGAGAGAGAGAGAGAGAGAGAGAGAGAGAGAGAGAGAGAGAGAGAGAGAGAGAGAGAGAGAGAGAGAGAGAGAGAGAGAGAGAGAGAGAGGACAGGTAAGCTGGGGAGCAGTCCGCCAATGGGTGAAGGGTGGGCGTGTAAGTGGACGCTAAAGGGACGCCGCAAGCAGGTACCAACACCTGTATAGAGTGTGGCAATGTGCATTGTTGCAAAACAACTCCGGTTTTGGTTTCTAAGAACCCCCGAAAATAAATTCGACAAAGAGACACGCCTACGAAGCTCAGTTCAAACTTCAAGCCATCGGTTATGCTTTTGGCATCTCACAGCAGCGGTGAAAAACCAAGTCGAGAAAATGAACTTACATTTCACTCACATACACCACTGAAACACTCGTATACACATGATTGTATTTTCTTTCTCTCATGTACAACACATTACTGAAACACAGCACGATTCAAATTGTTTTCACTCACATTCAGGACTGAAACATGCTCATAAACACAACTATAATGCTTACTCTAGTACTTGTATAATGTCTGAGTGTGTTTCCGTATGAGGATTGTCATTAGGGTCTGCGAGAAAAAAAAAATCACCACTGTGACTGTGGGACTCGTAAACTTGTAACACACACACACCCACACACACACACACACGAAGTGGCACACTGGGATCCACACTGACAAGATCTCATGAAATAATTACTGTTCAATTCCCAGCCAAACTCAGGCAGAGCTCTTGCGGGCTTGGACCCAAGTAGCTCTCTCTCTTAATTATCCATCCCACTTTATTATGTAATATACAACAGCGCAAACAGATGCTGTTGGGAACGGCGCTCGGAAGTCGGATTAAGGTGTTTCCAGCACAATCGTGATCTGTGATTTCCACCGTCAAAAACGTTTACGAGGTGCTGCGGAGAGAGCAGGAAGGGAAGGTGTATATTTGATTAGAAGCCATTAGAGCGACTCCGCAGCCGCACGGATATTTCATTCAAAACAACCCGCACAATCCTCCTGTTTTGCATATTTCCCAAGATAATTTGACGCTTGAAATCACGAGCCCGCAGCTTTGGGGTCAGCAAAAATATTTGTTGTCATATCATTTAAAAAGGTGCATCCCAACTTAGCATAATAGAAAATTCAGAGGAGCAGCACTCCTCTTCATCGTGTTCTTTATAGAAACACACAGTGAGTACCAAATTACTAAAGAGTAAAGAATTCAACCCTTTCTGACACATTTTCTCCAAATTAATAGACGTGCTAGGAGACGGTCATGGTATTGATACACTACAAATAGATGCTATTTATTAGCTTGTCTATAGGGGTGTTGTTTGTTAGCAGGAAGCTAAACAAACGTTCCTAAGACAATGCTGTGTTGCCGTATTAAATACATAATGGAAGATTCTCTTTACTATGTGCATTTTTAGAGCAAACTTCACCTGCATGTGGCATTTGACAGTTTGTAGCCTATTTCTGAAGACTTGTTCGCTACCTGTCAAATTGCTGCTAGCTGTGAAGCAAGCGTTTGCGCTTCACAAGTCAAAGCAAAAAGAAAAAAAAACCCTCACCCGAATGATGTTGGATCTTGAATCAGTTATCAATTAGGTGACTTGTGTCGCAAGGTTAACAATTTTACCTCGGAATTATTATTCTTTTCTATTCACCTGCATTGTGGTATATACCATAGTGGTACACATGCGAGCTATGTTGATTTGGCATTTGCATATGCAGAAAAATTTGGAACCAAAAAGTTTGAGAAACCATGTTTAAAATATACTGTACATCTACCGCACTCCTAGTGATGGGGGGGGGGGGGGGGGGGGAACATCTCAAAGGTGTTTAAATGAGAGCAGAGTCTCAGTGGGAAGCGAGTCTTTAATCATTAGTCTAACCTCACACTCATAAAGCATCCGGGAAAGCCTCCCCCAGGCACCTCACTGGGTAAACAATACCATTACTCTGTCGTGATCCACAATGAAGATTTTGCCACATGCATCTAATCACAGCTGTTAGGCCAGCGGTAAGGCGAGAAGGTATTGGTTTTCGTGTTTGTTTTGTGTGATAAACCGTGTGATTTTCATAATCGCTACATGATACATTGTGGTGCAAATAGAATTGTTTTTCGATATTTTCACGACAATGGGGTTTTGTATTTTTTTTTACCTCATTAAGCACAAAATTGCCTGCAAGCTAGCATCCGATAAACACCCAGCAAACACGGGGGTTAGCAATAGCGAAAATCCCAAAGTCATTGATGCCTCGCTAACAAGGTTTATATTTACCTATACAGCCACAAGATGGCAACAAAAGCACTACTTTTCTAATAGACAGTGATTTGGCATTTAGAGTAGAAGGGCTTCCCCTAATGTCAACAGAGATTATTGGCAGGTATTACATTATGACGCCAAAGCACACATTTGTATTACACTGGGCTTTGACCAGAGCACAACAAAATGTCAGCAAATAATGGTGGAAAGACTTACATTTTAAAATATTGGGGATTTTTTTTCATAAATGAAGCTCAATGATTTTCACATTTTTATCTTTCTTTCAATCATTATGGAATTGTTCAGCTCAGCTCAGAATCCAAACAGTAAATTCTATTGATCTACAGTTGTGCCTTCAGAAATCCTTTAGGCCACAAACACAAGTGGTGAAGCAATACAGTCATAAATTATTTATCCTCTGCAGAGAATGCCAAATATTAATGCAGCTTATTGAGGAGCTAAGACCGACTCCACCAACAGTATCTCTGCTTTATACTGCACCCCAGGTGACCCTGGCACACACACCCAGAGGAGCAGCATAATGTCCAAACAACTGACGCAAAAAATGCAGCAAAAATTAATTAGTTTCTTTACATTCTATTTAATTATGATTTTAAGGTATGCTTTCATTAAGTACAATATTATCGAGTGCTATATTTCAAATTAATAACACTCAAAAAAAAAAATTTTTGTGGGGTAGGCTCGAATGAATTAATAGCATCTCCACTCATTTCAAAAGGAAAAGAAGCTCGATTAAGTGTCGATTAAGCTGTACAAAAGCAAATGAGCAGAATATGGTACTCGAAAAGCACCAAAATAGCAACCAGTCTGTCAGTCCCGTCCACCCCAACAACGCCCGTCACGGTGCATCCTCTCGCCTCTGCGGAGAAACAGAGGCAGCGGTGGCACCGCTTTAGAGGTGAGCCTCGTCTTCTGAAGTACATCCAACTTTTATGGGCATGCCAAATGTCGGTGAGCTGGAATTGAAGAAGCTTGTTTGTGGCAACATGTTTAATTGCCTGTGGGAGACAGGTATGAGACACTACGAATTAAATGACAGGAAAAGTCACTCTACAATTAAAACACATACTGTACTGTGTTGACTTTAAAGGGGGCATATGGGAAATTGACTTTTTAATTGCTTGTATACAAATCTCTGGAGAGCCTGCCTACCCTCAAGCGTGAAAACAGACAAGGAAGTCAATCTTTTGCTCGCTGAACGATTCCAAAATGTGTCTGCATTCAGCGATGTGTCCACATGAAGTGATCTGTGTAATTTGGCAACTTGGTGATGAAGTGCTGCCTCCACAAGTGAAAATACCACAGATGCTTTAACTGTCTTTGTGATGCATCAATATCTATTTATCGAATCCTAATTGGTTTAGTATGTTTTATATTTACAGTATGCACAAAAACCATACGACATTTACAGTGGTGCCTTGAGATACGAGTTTAATTTGTTCCGTGGAAATGTTTGTTCCTTAATTCACTCAAATCTCAAAACATTTTTTTTACCTATTGATTTGAACCGAAATGTCATTAATGTGTTCCAGCCCCAGGAAAAAAAAATTAGGAATAAAAATATCACTATATTTTTTAAATACAGTAATGACAAAACTGAATAGAATTAAAAATAATTCAATTATTTTTGTGTGCAACTACTTTTGGTATGCCGGCCTTTGCCACCTGTGGGTGTTTATAAAACAGACAGAGAGAAATACTGTACGTGCCAACGTCCCAGGTTCTCTCAGCTCAACGCCACTCATATTCAACCAGTCCTCTACACAGAGGATAAAGAATATTTAACAGTGAGTTTTATAGTGTCTGTCCACATTGCATCATTTGTGCTCAAATATCGCTTGCTTATAGACTTATAACTTCATAACATGGATGCTACTTCATCTATGCCATTATGTGTTCGCATTAGCATTAAACGAGGAGACTAAAGTCTATGCTGTGTGGTGTTTGAAACACACAGCATGTAATGCCTTTTGTTTCATGTTTTGTTTGACAGTGAATATAAGATGATTACGAATGTCTCCCAAAGAGCACTGTGTGATGCAGTTGATGTTTTCTTGTTAATTCCCATGAAGGGTACAAAAAAAAAACCCAATAAAACCCATCAGAAGTGTGCTTCCATACATGTACACAAGGGGTAAAACAAAAACCCAACTGAATCAGGAAATGGAAGTGCAATGAATCAAAATGAATCAAATTGGCCCACTTTCAAAAATATTGAGAAAGGCATCATATCGTCTTTTATGGGAGAGATACATCAACAAAAGGAATGCCACATTGGCAGTGCTACCAAGTTCATTCACGTGTGTTTAAAATGATAAGAAACTCATTGCGACCATCATCTCCTCTTGAACTGAGCTGTACCATTTCGAATCCAGTCGTAATCCCACTCAATCTAATCGTTCCACTTGAAAATCAAACCGTCATTGAGTGATATCGCAACCCATGTATCGCTCCGTCCTTTGTTAGAGCGGTGCACATACTTAATATACACACTGCAATCAGTTGTCAAAGACGTCAATCGAACGGGAAGAGCACAAACGCTCCTTCTCAAACTAAGCTCCTGTTTCTTTTTGCGGGAACGTGGCTTTCATATTCTTTTTATGGAATAATTAGGACGAGAAAAGAGAAGCGGCAAAATTCAACAGAATTCCCGCTCAAATTAGAAATGGAGGGTGCGACTGAGAAACAAGCGGGGGAGGTGGTGGGTTCGCTTTTGAACATCTGAGTGAGGAGCTGGCATTCAACAGACACTCTCTTTCCCCAGTTATCGGCACCATATTCTCTTCACCTTCTCCCTTGTTGTCGCTTGCGTTTCAATCCCGGCAAAAGAACGTAGGAGTTGATAGGAAAAACTGGCACGCTGTTTGCCTGCCTCATATCTTTGTATTCCCATTAGTGGAGTTGTCACCATCTACCTGACAGCGGCGTGAAGACAAGGCCGCCGTCAATGACGAGGAGGGCGTGGGGGCGGAGGGGGGGGGGCCGGGGGGGTGACGGGTGGCAACGGGGGATGAGGGACTCGAACGGGATACGCTTGACAGGGAAAGGACGCGAGTGGCAGGGAAGAGCTCAGAAACAATCGAGAAGGCCGCGCCTTACGAAGAGATGATGGGGCGGGGGGGTGTGAGTTCCATTCAAGTTCATGGAACTCTGTCACAGTTCATCTTTCACACACTATGTCATGGATTTCGAAGCGATGTTTGACTGTTGGAATTCGGCAACATGGTGATAAAGTGCTGCCTGTAGGAGTGAGACTACAACAGATGCTTTTCCGGTCTTTATGGGGGACTCGAATGTGCACTCGAGGCTCACCAAGTGGTAAAACTGCGGCTCCGCCCCCGAGTTGGGAGCCATTAAATGGACTGAGAATATAGGACAAGTGAAAATATGGATTCGTCAGATTCACCCTTTCAGGGACAGCGGTTACGACAGTGGACAGCTTATCATGTTATCAGGTGACAGGATGCATGCAAGGGTTGAATAATCAGTTTCAAACATCAAGTTTAAAAAAAAAAAAAGATGCCAGTTTTTAATGTCAGGCTGTTTCGTCAATCTCAAAGCGGACACTAATGTCAGTGCTTTACCAGTCATGAAGCCCACCAGCGTGTATCACTTAAACATGTGAAGTGTCATGCGGAAGAACCAAACGAGGAGGAGAGCCAGAGCAGAAAGGAGGACATTCGGGTATGCAGCATTTGATCTAAACCACCATCGCCTACTTCCATTCTACAAAATAGACCGTGGTTATTTCTGAACTTGCCACCACTTTGGCGCTGTCGTGACAGCAAGATTGCCCGCAATCTGCACCGACGTGTCAGAACCACCTTGACACCGCATTGAGACCTGCTCACCAAATGGTCCAAAAGATGTTTTTCCCTATTGCTAATCACAGCTTCCATACATTTTTTTTAAATCACAGGTCAAAATGCTCACTGCTCGAGCCAGCAGCATCACAACACTCAGCTATAAAACCTTGTTTGCATTGTGTAATGGCTGAACTTTCACACGACTCCCATATTAAAATGGAAATGGTACCTTGCACACAGCAGCTGTCTGTGCAAACAAACGAGCACATAGCTGCTCGGCCCCTCAGTTTGACAACAGCGTTGGACATCGTAGAAGGACCGCACAAGGTTTCTTTTTTTTAATACTTTTTCTCTTGGCTTGTAGTAAAAGTAAATGACATGACTCAAAATCAGTTTGGTTTTGTTTTCCCTTCTGGGATTTGCATTATTTCTCCTGATTTAAAATGAGCTTTCAAACGTTTTTTTTTCTTGCAAGTTAAACAGAAATAGTGGAAAGAGGTGTTTTTCTGAACACATAATGTGGAAAAATTAGGATTCGGGTGAAAAACAATGGCAGGATAGGAACACTGATGTAGCCAATGAAGTATAAATCTATCCATCGATTTTCTGATCTGCTTCTCCTCACAAGTGTCGCGGGGGTGCTGCATCTTATCCCAGTTGTCTTCGGGCAGTAGGTGGGGTACACCCTGAACTGGTCCGCATCCAATCGCAGGGCACACAGAGGCGAACAACCATCCGCGCTCACACTCACATCTAGGGACAATTGAGAGTGTTCGATCAGCCTACTATGCATGTTTTCGGAATGTGGGAGGAAACCGGAGTACCCGGAGAAAACCCACGCAGGCCCACACAGGAAAGCCGGAGTTGGAGTTGAAACCGGTACCTCTGCACTGTGACGTTGACGCGCTAACCACTGCACACCAGACCGCATGAAGTATATATTTAGACTTATTTTGATTGTTCAGATTTGGTGAATCATGTGCGGTACTTTGTCTTATGTTTGGAAAATTTGCTTCATCTAATCCGTACAGCTTGTACTTAGTCCTTCCCATCAAAAGGGAAGCCCATTAAACTACGGCCGGGACTAAAGAAGAAATTATGAAGCACCCTGTGACCTGATAATGTAAGCTGTCCACTGTAGTAACCTCTGTCCCTGAAAGGGTTAATAAGTCCTTGGCACAAATACGACACTTAACAACAATTTATCCCTCCATTTGCCAAATGGCTTATTTGCTGCTGGTGAATCATCATAGTGTCACTCTATTCTAAATGCACCTTCACGAGCAAGAAAAGTCCACCGTGTTCCAACGCTTGGCTTTTAAGGTCACAGTTCAATAAATAAAACAAGTCATTTATGCGGCAAGGGCTGTGTTTTGGCATAAAATTTTCAGGTGTTTAAGCAAAACAAAACAGTTTCACTCCAACAGAAACATTCTGGGGGCTGACAAGCTGCTACAACTGCAAACTAAATACATCTGGCTGTCCCCCACGGTGACCATGTATGTGTGTGTGTGTGTGTGTATGTGTGTGAGACTGCATGTGTGTGTATGCCATTTCAAGTCACGCTATTCTACAAAGCGTCAATACCCCACCGACCGCAGCCTGCGCCCCCGGCCCCCGAGGACTGCATCAGGTGATGTGACAGCCCTGTCAATGAAAGGTTGCCAGGGCCGTCTGCCCACGCCAACGTCGCCTCGCAACCGAGAATCTAACTCGGTTGCATGAGACTGTCAATGACCAGCATCTATCCACAAGACAGTCCAAATATTAACTCATCCGGTGCTGTGTTTCAAAACCGTCACTGAGCCACAAAGGTCTCACGGCACGCCGCCAAACATAAAATGTCATGAAAACTATACCGGTAGGGCTGAACAATTTTGTAATTTTCGTGGTTTGTTTATCGCGGCTTCAGTGCATTGTGGATTTTTTCAAACATATTCATGTATATATATATATATATATATGTTTTTGTTTTTGTTTTTTTTCATATCCATGTAGTACAGTAATGTATATGTTGCTCTATGTGACTCACTGTTGCTGACTTTCGCAGCTTCTTGTGGACCGTTTGCGGACTTTTTGCGGACTTAAAAATAATAATAAATGTATATGTTTACTGTATTTTGTTATTCATAAACTAACCTAACTTATATATATTTAAATCTATTAGTATACAGCATTAAGTCATGTTAATTACTTCAAAATTTACTTCTACATGCATGTATACCATTTACATTTGGCCTTATAAATATTATGTACATGTACCTATATGGAGGGGGGGGGTCGCTACTTCAGATTTTCGTTTATCGCGGGTGGTTTTGGTCCCCATTAACCGCGATAAACGAGGGATTACTGTAATTACCCAATTGTAATGCTCCCACCCGGCCAATATTGCAATTGCGATTTAAAATGCATGCATTTTTTTCAGGGCGGCCCCGTGGTTGACTTGTTCGCATGTCGGCCCACGGTGCAGATGTGCAGGGTTCGATTCTAGCTCCGGCCTTCCTGTGTGGAGTTTGCATGTTCTCCCTGTGCCTGTGTGGATTTTCTCTGGGTATTCCACTTTCCTCCCACATTCCAAAAACATGCACAGCAGGTTAATGGAACATTCTAAATTGCCCCTAGGTGTGAGTGTGACAATTGTCAGGTTAGATTTATTTATTTTTGCTGTGAAAAACTTGCTCCAGTGCCAACCCCAGCTGGGGAGTACGCACACAGAAAGGCTTTTGTGACCCCCGCAAAAAAGCCCGTGGGCGCCCAAATACGCACTCATGTCACACAAACCTGTCAACTTCACCACTCACCCTTGTAACAGATTGCAGAGGGATTTTATTAACTTGTTTGTTCAATTTCGTTGCGACACATAACTCCCACTGCCGCTGCACAACAACAACACGGGAGGATGCAGGAGGACGGTGCGCCAAGATGCATGTTGCCACTCTGCCCACTCACTGGCGGAAGAAGTTGTCCCCCCGTGAGGCTTTACATTTGAGCAATGTCCTCCTGCACAGATCAAACCTCCAATGAGACATGAGTGGGCCTCAAGTGGGCTACCGAGCAGTTGGTCCACAGCAAATTTTCGGCACTGTGAGCCAAGTCATTACCTCAAGATGAATAAAGCAACGCATGCTATCGCTGTTCATCTCAGTGGATGGACCAGACTGAAGCTTTTCAAGTGAAAACTAGATTTCGGACCGAATGTGGGGCTTCGGGGGAATCTCACTTGTGAGACAAGATTTGTTTGTTTGTTTTTTAACTTCAATTTCCTGATCTGGTTGCGGTGATTGAGTCATGCTTTAATGCAGTCTTTCTCAAACTGTGTGAGTGCAATAATCCCCAGGCCAACTGTGAGTAATTCTGTGGCTAAATTTTCCAATTTTAAATGACTGTAAAAGGCAAAGTTTCAAGAGTTTTCAAGATTACAAAATTTTTGAGTAACTTTGAGCAGAGGTGCGGAATGTGTGTTTGCTTACTGCTCACCATGTATACCACCACCATCATACGCCGTTCCAACAGTTTTAGGACTTGCTTGGCTAAAATGTCTAAACAGATTCAACTTGACTTTGACGTAGACTTGGATGACATGACTTGACAAGTCTTTATACATGTGAAAATCTGCATTTACAAGATACAGGGGGCATTATATTAGTTTTCGAAAGAAATAAAAAGTTATTTTGTGTCAGGTGCACAAATCTGGCCGCCAACTATGCTATGATGCAGAGTTCAAAGGTCACAGGATATAAATATAATGGTTGTAGCTCTGAAGATTACAACACCTGGATTGAAGAATTATGTTTTGGATCGAAACGGTAAAAAGTGAATGGCAACAGCAATATTTACACGTCAACGATAACTAACCGGTCACTCACAGGACAGAAACTTGTTTTGAAAACTTTCAAAACTTCTCGCAGTATTGAATCACTCGCAACCAGACTGTTTTGGTCATCAGTTCGTGCAAATAAGATAAATAGGACAGTTCTACCTATCTAGCCTAAATGCATGACTTAACGAATCCTGTCTTCTAAAATTTTTTTGAAGAAGCATATTGATAAAACACAGAAAAGTAAATCCTAAACAAAGTCATCAGTTCATGAAAATAAGATTATTTATTAAAGATATTTATTTATTAAAAGAAATTGTAAATTTCTCCAGTGTAGGACAAATAAAGGATATCTTAATTCTAAGATAAACCTGAATAATCAAGTTGCGATTGAATCAGTGCATTGAAGAATGTTTTGCATGGTTCCAGAAGCAGTTTCTGTATTGTCCGTGACTTTATTGTCCTTCTCAATTGAATGCATGACAGACATGAAGCTAACAAACGAAACAAAGCTAATTGCTAACCCATTCGGCTAGGTTGAGAGATGCGGTTGTTGTTTTGTTCCAAACAACTTCAACATGCTGGATTTAACAACGTGCCATTTTTACTGCACACAATTGACACAATATATGCGAGCAGGGATTAATTTCTCACTAATGAAGGGCACTCCAGTGGCTCTGTGATGACCAACAAATACCAACCAAGCGTCGCTCGCCGGCTCTGCGCTGCCTGGCTTTGTCACTGCAACGTGTTGAGCCCGCCGAAGACATCTACAGACTGTTAAGTGCGGGCTGACTGAAGTCGCGCTGACATCGTGTACACAAGCGCTGGAAGCGCACACGCAGTTCAAACAAATGCGCGCAGCCTTTCTATTTGCACATGTGCTGTAAAGATGGCAGAGAGATCAATAGCCGTGTCGTGAAGGCTAATGACGCGACAGGGTGGCAGCGCTTGCGCTCACAGCCACATGAAGCCGCCTCCAATCGAATTTGCGATATTGGCCTCGCAATGCATGGAAAACATGGGCGCTATCGACTGCAAGTGTCAAGGCTGGAAGGCAGTGGTTCCCAACCGCATTCCTGACAATAGTGTCACTATTAATTAAAGATCCAATTTCACTGAACTGTATCGATTAACAGTGCCAGATCAAACCTTTCCTTTTATGCTGGGTAAAATGACTATTTGTGATTTTATGCTGTTTTACTTTTTTTTTTGTTTTTTAATTCCCCCTTGACCTTTCAAACACTGACAGGTGCATGTTTCTGCGGAATGTCTGCAGATGTGGGAGAAACACAGTTCTCAGGATTGTTTCAAGATCTCACTTTAACACTGTTGCCTCTGTCCCGTTGTCATGATTCGGTTTGGGACCAACAGGTGGCACTGTAGGGCTCCCGCTGAAGCTGCACACCTGTTGGTCATTAGGTAATTAGTGTATAGAAGGACTCCTGCCCGAACCCTCGGTGTCGGGTCATTGTTTGCTCTGGGCTTCTGTCATGTTTGTTTCAGTCATGTTTAGCTCATTGTTATGTTTTCACTTCAGTCATGTTTTTGTTATTGAGTTTTTAGTTTCTGCCATGGTGACTTTGTTTAGGATTTAGTTTTCTGTGTTTTATCAATACACTTCTTCAAATACACCCTGCTCTTCTCTCCTGCCTGCTTTTTGGGGTCCACCACCACCTTGCTACGTGACACCCGTAAAGAAAATACACACAACACATGTTCGGTCTCGATTACCACAATTCATCTTAAGTGTCTTATAAATACGTTTTTGGTGGGGTTTTTCCTTTAAAATGTTTAATAAAATGGCTTCACGCAGCTCCTCAGTCAGTATCGAAGCAGTCAGTATAATAAATCACCACTCCATGGTCAGAGTGGCTCTGATTAGATCTTGGTCCACACAGTGTGTGAGTGGGCGTGGGCTGCGGTAAGCCGATGCTACGTCACAAGGTGACGCGAGGAAGCAGTGTGGTGGTGAGAACATGGATAAATATCAGCAGCAAATTCTACAATAGAGCTTTCTCAAATAAAAAAATAAAAAGATGACGAAGACCCACGGTCATCTTTGAAGAACCCGAGTGCGCGCGCGTACACACACGCATGCAGAACGTTCATGAAAATATCATGAACACATTTATCAATGCAGTGTTTATCTTGCAAGAAACTGTTATTTTGCAATCAAAGTGACCTTTTTGTGTTATCTTATTCAGTAGGAAGGCACTAAACATTGCCTTCCTACTGATTTATGAGGTATCACAAATGCAAAACAAATAAAAATAGCATCAAAGTGAAAGTTCTGCTTGAAATGCATCATTTCACAAAAAGCTGTTTTTCTCAGAATTTTTCTTGGAAACGATTATTTTCAAGAAGCTTACCAATGTTCAATTGCTGTTTACTAAAGAATAGTAAAAGGTAGAAATTCACTTTTTTCCTGATGAAAGAAAAGGGTTGAAGCGTTCTTTTGGTAGTTTCCACGCTGACATACTGTAGCTACGCAACTCAATTTTCCGGAGGCCTTCAAAAATTTCTCAGAATGGTCGAACATGGCTAGCACCTCTCATTTGGAAAAGCCAAACAATTTCAGTGGAAAATAAATGCATGTCAAACAGGTCAAATTCCACCTGGACAGTATGTCCTTTTCCAAAGCTGCTTTCACGACATCTTATCAAAAAGCCTGCAAATGCATTTACAGTCAAGGCAGTTTCAAAGTGACATGTTTTGCTTTTTATTAAGGTTCTCATGAGGGATGACCCAACTCCACATGCTTCTTCTGCTGCTCCTGCGACTTGTTCTGGCCCTCCAATTTCCCATTCGTGCACAATGACAGTACTTATGCATAAATGATTGCCACATTTCCTCACCCTGGCCCTCGGTAACATACCGGAGATGTGCACTTTATTTATGCATCAACGATGTCCACATCTATCTAAGTGTTCAGCACTTTAACATAAATCACTTGCTTTCACTCCAGTGCGTCACGTTACACGTGTTTGTAAACCAGGCTATATGCAAAATGCCATTCGTTTGCTCCGTGGTCCATGCATAATGCATCTTGGAAAACATTTTTCAAATCTAACCTGCCGGTCTTTGACATAGTGTACATGGAAAGGGTTATTTTAAGCAGCCTACATAGAGAGCACTGTGAAAAAGCTTGCTGTCAGTCGCTTCCAAGTTAGATATGCTACAAATCAGAATTCGGTCCTACCTTTAAAGTGGTCACTGACACATTTAAAGTCATTAAACACACTTTTTACATCTTAAACACACATTTTAAAGTGCTCTTAAGCATCTTTTTCTTACTGTTGTCGTCAAAAAATGGGAGTCTTACCAGATGACATGACTTTATGGAAACGAAAAGAAGTCATACTCACACAGTTCTCCATATAAGGGGCCAAGTGTGCTTGCTTCAAGTTGTTTTTTCACTCCCAGTTTAAATTGACTCTAAATCATAAATTGAAATAAATTTAAATCTAAATAAATTGACTGACATCATACAATAAATGAGAACGCCAAAGACGTGCTAATGTAAATGGGCATGTGCACTATTGTAACTATATACTTTCAAACAAGTGCTACTCGAACACAGGGAACAGCAACTCATACAGAGCTGCTGTAGACTGTACATTTCCCCAGTGTGGGACAAATAAAGGATATCTTATCTTATTTTATCAACAATACTCACAGGATTATATTCTCTCAAATTGGTTGGAACAGCAACTATAGTGATGCCTTTAGATATCAATTTAATCCGTCCGTGACCACACTCAGAAATCAAAACAATCATTCAATTTAATTTAACCTTTATTTAACCAGGTTGGTCAGTTGAGAAACATTTCTCAAATACAATGATGACCTGGCAAAGAGGCAATATAAAAGGCAGCTACATAAAAGTGAGAAGAGCAAAACAATAAAACATAACATAAAATAAAACATCACATCACATCATCCCGTCTGTCTACATGTGGTGATGCACCGTTTGTGTTCAAATATCCATTATTTTAAAGCATGATAAAATCGCCACAAAGATGCTATTTATTAGTCTGTCTATGGCATATCCTATGATGTGTCCGCATTCAGCTAGCGGATTTAAACAAAGTTTAAATCGCAGTCGACAGGATTGTTTTGCAATTTGACCAAAAAGCCAACATTGTGTTCCACCTTTGAGGTTTTATTGTACAAGTAGTTGAATTGCATCTGCCTAGCTTCCGCATTTCCAGTGGCTCATTTGTCAGAAGTGAAAGTGTGCACTCAAGCCAATTGGCTTCATTACAGCACAAATTGTGCCTCTGATCTTAAGCTCTTCACTTCTCAGCACACGGAATTATAATAAAAATACCAGAAGCCAAATTAATTGAAGAACAGGTATTTCTCCAGTCTGAGTCGGAGTGAGCGACTCGGAGCGGAGAGGGAGGGCACAGAGGGGGTAATATCTTTAGTCTGAGAAGTAATGTAATTTGGACGTGGGGACAGTGGGAAATGTTCCGAGGGCAAGCATAGCGAGCATCTGTTTCCAATGAAGGAAACGTCAGGTCCTGTTAATCTTGTGTGAGCCCTTGCCTGCTGACATGGATGTAATTTTACACAAGCAATTCCCCACACACAAACACACTGCATTTACATACACTGTACATGCAGCACCTTCCACACGCCACCATCCTCCGTTCTCACTCCATCATGCCAATGACCTGAACATTGAGATTCAGCAAATAAAGCAGCAGCCTTTTGCCTCCTACGCACACATACATGCACACGCTCGCGCATGCACAAACACGCATCACACCAAGAATCGGCAGCTAGCCATTTAGAATTCAATATAAGATGTACACAAACAAGACGAACAAATAAGAATTAAAGGACTACATCTCATTATCCGATCTGCAGCATGACATCCTTGAGGATGACGGACAGGGGCGGCGCTACGCAGTGGGCAAGGTACTTGAATTGAATAAGCGCATACCTGGCCGAGTGAGTGGTCATCATCTTCCTCACTGTGAGGGTTTCATGAAATGCGCAGTGATACCAACCTTGCCCAATACACTCGTAATAGAGGCAAGAACAAATTAAAGTGCAATTCATCGTTTAGGATTTCGTTTTTTTTCGTTATAATAACCTTAGCCAGCCATCAGCGACAACTGGTCACTCCGACCTGTTGCCAGCTAACACTTGCCTGTTAGCTGGCAAATCAGTGCACAAGATAGAAGTGAAAAAAGCACAAACAGCATGACCTAATAAATTAAGCCCAGCTAAATGTTCATCTTTACATTGCTTAGATGTGTTCCTGCTTTTGTGCTGCGCAAGGTTGGTATGTGTGTACATTTTATCTCATGAAACCTTGACTGTGATAAACATTGACATCTCAGGCTCAGTATGTCATTGTGTCATTCCGCCTACATTCGCGAAACATTTCTGGTGTCGCGCATGGTGGCAGTAGTCGGGCAGGTTTAAGGAGAGACACGTGCTAAGCCAAAAGGGAATTAAGTGGATGGAGAAGATGACGCGGGACCACCGCAACCAGACCAGACTGCCGCAAAAGCATACGGCCTCGCAGGGATAACGCGAGGCGGGAAGCGGATGAGGAGGTTTTGAATTAATGAGGAGACACGACCATAAGACAGTGAGAGGAGAGCGGAGATGTTACTGAGGAAAAAAAATGGATCCCTTGGGTTAATGTGGTGGGTGGGTGGGTGACACGATGACATGCTCTGGGATGTTCAGAGTAGTGAAGCAGGCTGAGCTGATGGCAAGTACAAAGCTGTACTGAAATGAATGTAAGTACTGAAATGAATGTAATTAATCTGTTCCACGCCCCCCCACCCCCAAGAAACCCACCACTGATTGTTGTATGTTTTTAAAAACAGAAAAACATCTGTTTTGTCAAAAAATAAAATATCATACAAGAGAATGTCAAGAAATAAAGATGTTTTATAGTGTACTTAAGCATAGAGATTGTGATATTCATGCGTTGATGTGGGCCTGTAAGGGGCGTGGCTATGTGAGTTTACGACAGTTAAGTCAGTGTCTGATTCATGCTCCTTTGGAGTGTTTTCTTTTTTTTCTTTGTCCTGGTGAAACCAACCCACCCTGATGAAGATCAGAAAAAGATGAAGGGAGTCTGGTCTTTCTTTTGGTATGCTCGGTGCATCTTTTGTCGCAGAACTCTGTAGTCTGTGGGTCATGAAAGATGATTAAAAATGAAAACAGCAGGCAAGCTGAGTTGCAATAAATGGCTTCGTTTTGAAACCAAGTCATTGGAATAAGCCGAGCTGTATGTTTATGAAGAATAAAAGCCAATGTCTTGTCTGTTCAACAGCCGTGTTATTTCCATTATGCATTATTTGGTGTTGTTGTTGAATAATGTATGATCGTTTTTTTTTTCCCATTAGATTATTCAATTCATTAATTCATTCATATTCAATTCATTGATGTGATGATTGATAATAATATAAATGATTCAATTAAAAGTGATTCAACACCAAACATTGGGGGGGTCACTTTCCTATGAAAAGTTCTGAGAGCAGGCTATTCAATTGCGTGACATGTTGACAGCTGAATCAAGCAGCTACTCAACAAAAGGCATTACAATGCAGCAGCAGCAGGTCGGAAGAGAGCGGAAAAGAGGGAAGCAAATCTCCCGAGAAGCTAAAATAAAGAGTAAACCCTCCTTCAATGTCTGGAAGCCAGACTGCGTTTTAGCAGGCTCTCTTGTGTGCCGCAGCTGAGGCGAGGTAACGTTCCCTTTATGCCAACACACCGGTTGGATGACTGAGTAAGCTCCGCTAATTTCTTTGCCCAAAGTGCGCTCAGCGGCAGCCCGGGGCGCCGACAGTACTTCCTCACTCCATCCACGCCAGCTCACTGCAGATCAACACAGCTCCCGCTCTCACCTTTTGCGACCTTGCCTAAGCTCCTTGCTCATCCCTCGTTTCCTCTCAGTGATGTGAAGCCAAGCCCTTATTCGCAAGCCGGAAGAAAATGAGGGAGCCAGGCTGTTTGGCGAATGTTACTACCAGTGGAAGTCCACAGGGCTGTCTTGCTTTTATTTGGGCTTTTTTTTTGTCATGACATTTTTGCCAATTTCGAGCTGAAAGAGTACCAGTGATTGAGAGGAAGAGGGAAAATGTGATGACAAACACAGGACAGGAAATGGAACGCGTTGCGGCGTGGAATTGGGTGTTCATAAAATATTAAGTGGAACATAGTTCACCAATCAGCTTCTCTTCTCGTGCACTGATTTGCCAGCAGCCCATCAGAGTGATCATTTGTCACCTCCAACAACTGAAGGCAAAAACTGCCCGGCGATGCCCTAACGCCTGCTGGCTTGTGCCAACTACGTGGGACACACTGAGCTGATGACGCTCACTAACTGGAGCCGAGTATGTAACGGCATTTAGAAAAACATTTTACAACACACCACACACCACCCCAAAAAAAACCCCATAAATAAATAAGTAAATAAAATTTTACAAATGCAAAAAAGTACTCTACTGTATGTGTAATGATAATCGTATCTCCATTTAGTCACACTTAGTGTGTAATCTCAGATTGGTTCATTGAACACTTATTATCGCACCAGGCAAATACACCGTTTAATTGGGCCCTCTGCCATCTTGTGGATAAGCACTTAATTGTTCTGACTGTCACTCTAAGAAGCCTTAACATCTATGCTGTGCTCTGGGCATTTGGTATTATACAATATTTTCCATTACGATAATGAACACATGGGTGCACATAAGTGGTGCGCCGGTGCACATGAGGACTGGAAATTGAATATTGAGTCTGTCACTGCAATAAATAAATCTTTGTGTAACACGGTAAATGGTATTGTTTGAATAAGTTGCCATTCTGGAGCCTTTGGTAGAATATGGTTTCAGTAAGAACTGGGGAAAAAAATCAAAGAAGCACAAAAAGTTAATTCAGTTACATTAAAATGGCACATCTACACATATTAACGATAATCCTTGAGGTTAGTGGGTCAGATATAAAAAAATGCTCAGAACCATGATGTGCACCCTGATAGTTTACTTGACCGTTTTGCTGTTTAAAGACATAACTACTTCACAATATTTAGCAAAATGGTAGAGAACTCCTATTGCATTAGATTCGTTTGTCGCCGTCTCCCTATTACATGGACATCTGATGTGACGTCAGCCGTATCAACACAAAGTCACAATGTTACTCTCTCTCGTTGCTTGGGGAAACGATTTCTTACTCGACCCTTCCCTTTCTTCGCCTCGCTGAGACCGAAACGCCGGCTTTGACACAGTTGAGTAGATGGCACCTGGAGCCAGAGTACAGCTTGAGACAATGTGCTTAGAAAACACAACCGCTTTGATAAAAAACCCCACGAGACTCCCTGCGAGCCTTCTGGCATCTCTGTTTGTCTGAGTGTGCTACATGCATGGTTGGCTGGAGAAAACGCCTCCTTTACATGACAAATAGAACGCACGCCTACATGCACAAGTGACCCCAGATTACCACTGAAAAATAAGCCCAAAAAGCGCAGAGCGGTCCGTATTTGATAGTTACCCAGCGGTGAAGACGTGACTGAAGTGGCTGAAGGATCAGAGCCTCCCTGGAATCCAGCCAACGCTTCTGTGGCTGCGCTGCGCGAGGGGGAGGAGGGGCGCGGGAGGCCTGGATGCGGAGTAATGGTGACAGCGGCGGCGGTGGCGACTGGAGAAATCTCGTCTAAGGTTTAGTAAGCGACACCTAGAGAGGAGAAAAAATAAATAAAGCGGGGCAAAGGAAGTCAGAGACTACTTCGGAGGACAGAGAGATGTGAGAAATTGGTTGAAAAAAGGCACATTTCACAGCTGTCTTTTGGAGTCCACACTGCCCGCCCTAAGGGTGAATAAAACGCTGTGACATGCAGCTCAGAGTAAAGGTTTAGTTGAGCAGGATGGACGGACCGCAACGGCCATGCTAAAACTTGGCTTTGCGGGCTATTTATTGTCAGCAGAGAGCACTTGGTGACCTGGAAAATTAAAGTACAGGAAGGGCATCGGGTCCTGGCCAGAGGAGCAACGTTGGGAGACGAATGCCAATGAGAGACCTCGCTACTCCGAAAGACTGCAAAGGTTTCCTCGAGCCTCTCCTGCATTCAAGCATGCCAGAATTGCACAAAGTCTTGGAACATCGCACAAAGACGATACGACGTGAGTCAAATTTGAAATGTCCTTCCTAAAGGCGGACACAGGGTTCACTGTATGCACACACTGGACATACATCACGAGTTGACACTTAGTGGCTGCATTGAGAAGCCCGTTTTACCTGGATGTTAGTCATGCTAATGATGGCGGTGTTCCTCAGGGAAGCCTCCTCAGTCCAATTTAGATTCAAATTCATATGCTCACACTTGATGATCACCATCCTGTCAATTAACAGTTTTCACGCCAGTCAGTCCAACACGCTGAAGCAGGTTTTACCATTTGAATAGACACCTGACATCCTCATTGAGTGTTATTTATATCAACATGGAGGTTTTAATTCACATTCAGAGAGCTTTTGACAGCAAGCATGTTGACTTGCAGTCGAGCATTTTAAGTGTCATTTTTCTGCTCGGTTGTGGCTGAGGTGGACAGAAGAAAAATTATATAGGGCGCTCCCTTTGAGTTCAAAACAGATATGAATGTTTAACACCAAGCTGGCAGTGAGCACCCAGTAGAGAAAAGAATGAGATGAACTATTTTCACAAGTAGTAAGTGGCATTCATAATTCACATTATAGTTTTATTTCAAGAAGAAATATTCTATTTCGATGACACTGTTTGCGAGTGGATGTGTGTTTACACAGCAGTGAATGACAGAATATTTCATGGCTTTAATAGGGCCCATATGCTAAGTTTATGTGTGATGCCCCCCCTCCCCCAGGGTACGCAAGTGAAAAATCATGACAAGACAGCTCGGAGGAGACGCAGTGAGTGGCACATTTCATTGGCTGGGCTGACAGCTGAGATGCAGCTACTTCATGCCATCCACTCAATAAACAACATCGTCCTGTTCAGGGTAAATGAGCTCTTAATTATAAACTGATAATCTATGCTTGTCATGGATTTTCATTTAGGGACACCCAGTGGGAGGCCTATCTATCTATTTATTTAATTATTTATTTATTTAGATTTTATCTTATTTTATTTTACGAAAGAGTAGAGGCAGTGTTCAAACAACTGAAAGGTTTTGATTAACCATGAAATATGCACATAAATAATCCAGCTGCTCAAATGTCTTGAACCCAAAACAGATCTTCAAAATGCATTTTTAATCATTACATTTCAGTCATTTCTCTGGCAGTAGTGCGTGGACCAAGGCGGTCTTGTGCATATTCTGGAGAGTTCCCACACGGAGAAAAAAAAAAATAATTCCAGGGAATATTGTATGTCATAGGTAATCAAGGTTTTCGATTGCTTTTATAGAGCTTGTGCTATATTTGGAGTAACAACAACAAAAGGGTAGTGTACCACTACACCATCAGCGACTTCTGATTCCATTTTTGTCTTTGCTAATGTATGGACAATGGATACCAATTGAGAGCTCCAGTGAAAGACTCAAGGCTGACTTAAATGATCGTCACCTTGTTCCCAAAACAACCGTTATATTGGACCCTTATCTCTTGAATGATGATGCTGGAGCCTCCGCTATCTCCCTGACCCCCTCATTCTCCTGTGCTTCATGTCACAGTTCAGGACTCAGTTGAGTCGTATGCATGGCAACGAGACAATGTGTTGCGGCGTGCCAGCTGGTTGACCGGGGAAACCGAGTTACACACACTCGTATGATTACAATGTAATACATGAACCGATTTTCAGTGCCTTTTGTCGGCTTCCCCAAAACGCTCTCCTTCCTCAGGTGTGCTAATGAGCCTTGAAAAGCTATCGTCGCCACCTAGTCTGTCTTGGGTGTTACACCTGCCCCCGCCCGATACCCCCTCGCCACCCACATGTTCAAGTATTTGAGTGGTTGTTGTTTATGTCTACTATTAATGTGGCTGCAACACAGCATAATTCAACCAGCCTGAGTCAACTTGGACGACACTAACAGTTGTTAAAGCATGTCTCTCCAAGGTGGAGGATGAGGTCATCTCATCGCCCTGAGCAATTTCCCAGCATCCTCCGTACCAGCGGTGAAGAGCTGCGAGAGTTTAGTCACAAAGCCTGCCTCAGTCACCTATCAATTCAAATAGGACAGCACACTCGAGCACACTTGACGCACAAGCGCGCCATTCGTCATCCACAGCATTAACCCTCCACTGTCACGTTCACGCGGGCCGGATAATGAAGCATTATGTCATCAGGAGCGAGCACGCGCTCATTCAGAAAAGACTCCCTTGCAATGTTCCGCCGGCATGAAATAGCATCTGATGGATGACAAGCCTTACAGTAAGGGGAGGCGTGTCCACTTAATTGAATCAAACCAAATGGAAAGCCGAGAAGATTAAAATTGGCTTGGTGGTCACCAGAGACGGCTCGACCAACAACAAGGAGAAAAGTGTGCCCACACACGTAGATAATTACGTACGGTTAGCATTGAAGGTGCAAGAGGGTGTTTTACTGGAAAGCAGAGGAGAATTTTAAGTGTTATATTAACAGCAAGAAGGAAAAAACTGACTCTTGAGGTCACCAATGCTGTAAATATAATGAATGGCAATTGCTATTTAGTCGCACAGTGGATCCCATCAATCAATTGTCTCTCTTGCTTGTCCTCATTAGTGTTGCGAGTGAAATTATCCCAGTTGGCTTTGAGCTGGTCGCCAGTCAATCAGCAAAGCCCTGTTCACGCAGTGGACACATTCCAGATCCACCCGCAATACATGAAAATGTACGGCACTGGCAATGACGGCACTGAAAATGTACGGCACTTTACAAATACCCTTCTACATTCTTTTAACTCTTTCAGGGACAGCGGTTACTACAGTGGACAGCTTATCATGTTATCAGGTTACAGGATGCATGAAAGGGTTAAATACATTTGAAATGTATTAAAACACACTTTAAAAAATTGGTCCTTAGCCCAGGTTCTCAATCTCTCACTGTCAAGAAATGGGAGACTACCATTGTACATCACTTGGAGGAAAAAAGGAGACTCTTGGTCACACAGAGGCAACTTGTACTCTGTTGTAGCTGCTTATTTGCCACCCACTGGTGATGTTATATTGAAAACAAACACCAAAATGTTCAAACAAGCCATATAAATTCATCTAATGAGAGTTTGCTAGCTTAATGGAAACATCATGTCAAACACCATGCACAGGCTAACAGAATGTTGCATCACTGTCCCAGTACACATTCATCCAACCCTCCATTTTCTAATTCATTTACCGGTAATCTCACAAGGTTCGCGGGCATGCTGGAGTCTATCCCAGCCGTCTTCGGGCAGTAGGCGGGGGACACCCTGAACCGGTTGCCAGCCAATCGCAGGGCACACACAGACGAACAACCATCCGCGCTCACATCCACACCAAGGGACAATTTGTTCCATTAACCTGCCACGCACCTTTTTAGAATGTGGGAGGAAACCCACCGGAATACCCGGAGAAAACCCACGCAGGCACGAGAAAAGCATAAAAACTCCACACAGGGAGGCTTGAGCTGGAATCAAAGCTTTCTCCTCTGCACTGTGAGGCAGACACGCTAACCAGTTGTCCACTGTGCCGCGCCCGGTAATCATGAACCTCCAAAAGAATACTACTTGAACACACACACACACACCTTAACACTTACACAAAGAGCGTATAAGGTGCATCAGAAAAATTCCAGGACTGGTTTCACAAAAGGTATATTTCAACCCCAATGGACAAACTTTTCCAAGTCAGTATTGGTCAGTCCACCAACCAGCAGCCTTTGCTTCACTGGCAGGACTGTAACAGGACAACTCATGGCTGCTTCACCATGATAACGCACCAGTTCACAGTGCTCGGAACAATCGGGAGTATCTGGTGGCGAAGAACATTACGGTGCTGGAACAACCTCCCTTCTCCCCTGACATGCCAGGGTGAAAATGCATTCAAGCATGAGGAGACAAACACCACGAAGATAAACTGAGATATAAATGCAGAGCCTTCCAACTGCACCTAAGGCAGATGTGATCATTATTACATTTACATAGTGGATGACTTTCAATGCAACCCGGCTAAATATATTTTCTACGGGATCCGATCAGTCTTCATGAGAAGCAACGTAATGGCTTGGATCTCCCAGGGGCTTTATTTACATGCTAATAAATTCTGCCGTGTGATATATCGCTCTTCACCCACCATTCTGGCTAAAAAACATTAATTTCAAGTTGCGGCAGGAGCCGGGATTTTTCTTTTTTTTTCCCCAGATGACAAAGGAATAATTGACAATGAGTGTGAGTGGGGGGAAATGGGCTGAGGGAGAAATACTACATGAGGAATCAAAGCTCAAATGAGCGACAGATGAATGTCTCACATTGTGAGTGAGGTGCAGGAGTGTAGTCTGGGTCCAACTATTCCCGTTAGGCCCGAGTGAGTGAAAATGACAAGTGAGCAAGTGGAACGGTGGCTGTCAGTCAAACTCATGTCACAAGTATGTCGGAGCAAGCCCATTACGTGTCCTATGCTCAGTCTGCAGCTTGCTCATAGCAAGCAGAATATTGGCCAAGTGGTTAGCATGTACAAAAAGTGTAGCTCGGCAAAGACTAATGACTTAGTGTGTATCGACAATTGAAGTCCTTTGGTCCACTCATTTGGTCCAGACCAAAAGCGAACCCATTTTTTGTGGGGGGTGCGTTTCATATACACACTGTACTTATTGCAAATGGACCATATTCTGTAAAAAACATCGACGCACGGGGGCAATCGGCGTTCCCATTGGACAGAAATGACGAGGGCGGCACGCAATGCAGAGACCATGAATTGGAAGAAAAACATAACATTCCTACGTGCTGCCTTTTTGCTCTGCATCTTTGTGCTGTTATTGGAGCTGCAAAATAATTTGGAGTGTCAAAAGGCGCTCAGGTTTTGCGACCCGAGGTTTCAAATTTTTGGATACAGTGTTCCTGCATAAAAAAAAATGTAATCCTGCAAAATAATTTTGAATTTATTAAAAAAAAAATGTGCCTGTAATCTGATATCTTTTCTGTAACTATAATGGATTACAGTTTTTTTAATTACTGAATAAGTAAACGCTGGCATTCCATTCCTGCCAAGCCTGCAAATATTCCACATCTGTAATGTGAATGTTTTTTTTGTCTCTGTGTGCCTTGCTGGCGACCAATCCCAGGGTGCACCAGGCCTCTTCCTGCCCTTTGTTTGAACGCAACCATTTATCACATAAGCAAACATTTGATTGACATGTGTTCTGTTCTCCAAATATGTTCTATCATACAACTTATTCACACAATAAATAGTGCTGAATGGTTCCACTACGTCCCAGATGTGGGTGTTGCGTGTGAATAATTCATTTAGTCAGTAAGAGTAAGAGTTGCAAATAGCAAGAAAACCAGAAAGCTGTCTATTTGTGCAGATGAACAATCAATCAGAGAGGCATGACACAAACATCCTTTTAATGCCAAAACCAAATATTTAAAGTCTACAGAAAAAAAAAGAAAACAACTTGCCTCACGATGCTTTTTCTGTTGGAAAGGAAATGTGGAAAGAAATAAAAACAGAACAACATAATGAGGTGACATTTAGTGCATTTTAATTTGTCCTCATGATATTTGCAGTTGAGCATGTCTTTCGACAGTGTATATGGGCCATTTTTTGTAATCCTCCGGAGACCACTTTGTTTTTTTTTCTATTCATTTCAACTCAATAACTGTCGCTATCCTCGGATGGAACAATTAAAAAGAGTATGCACGCGCGCCCACACAGACACACACACACACACACATGTCTCAAATAAAGTTGATACAAAGAGTATATGAAGTACTGTATACTTCAGACTCCAAATGGCGTCGCTTTGGCTCGAACAAAGCAGTCAGATCAATCAGCACATTTTTCCAAGCTCGTTGCGCAAGATCCGGACCAATCTGCTGAGCACACAATGCCCAGCAGCCTCCAGTGCTTTAAACATCTTATTAATTCTCAGTGCAACTAGAAATTCTTGGCTGTAGAAAACCCAACCAGGCATGCAACAACTGTTTATAAAGCAACAGTAAACCTATCATCAATTTGTTTTCTTTTGCGCATGTCCTCATTTGAGTCATGGTGCCTATCAAACAAAATTGGCCTGACTCAATCGCAGGGCACATATAAATATATATTCACACATCACAACGTTTAATTTATGACTCTCAGTAAATTCAGCAAACAACCCATACTAAACTTAGTTTGTGTGCGTAGAATGAGTGAGTTTTGCACCTGTGGATAGGTTGAATTGTGGAAATAAAAAGGTTAATTTATCAGTGGAAAACTACAAAAAGGCGGCCGCTGGTCCAGTGGTTTGTGCATCGACCTCACACCGCAGAGGTACAGGGTCCAATCCCAGCTCCAGCCTCCCTATGTGGAGTTTGTATGTTCTCCACGGGCCTGTGTGGGTTTTCTCCAGGTACTCCGGTTTCCTCCCACATTCCGAAAACTTGCATGGCAGGCTGATTGAACACTCCAAATTGTCCCTAGGTGTGAGTGTGAGTATATACAGTGTGTGTGTGTGTGTGTGTGTGTGTGTGTATATATATTATATATATATATATATATATATATATATATATATATATATATATATATATATATATATATATACACTGTACATATAAAGAAGAAATTACTCGACCACCCCCCAAGGACCTCCTGACCCATGAGCTGTGGAGCGTGAAAATTCCTCCACAGCTTAAGCGTCCCTCAATTTTTCTCTGTGGCAAAGTTGTCAATCTTGGCCAAAGCACAGACCTTCACAGTCATCTCACGCAGTTGAAAGCGCTGGAAAAACCGCACAATCGACCGACATTACCTTCCTCAATTGCACCGATTGGACAGCATTAGGCAGGACCCTTATATTTGAAAATGGATAGAAAATGTTTATTTTTTGGGGGCTTAAATGGTCTCTGAAAGTGGATTGTTTTTAAAGAGATAAACACTATTCAAACGGTGGGTCTAAAGATGACAAGTATGGTAATTGTGATGCATGATTGTGGCGTTTTTAGTCTTTATATGAAGGTTTCACCAAGTCTAATTTAAGGCTTTATAAGGCTATGCGTATCAAATTTAAGACATTTTACTCACTAAATGGGACCACTCGGAATACTGATGTGTCCCCCTCATTGTATTTCCACATTTCTAGAAATATGGTACTCCGGTATTCTACTGAACATAAAATAAGTATTTTTCATTTTTTCAGTGAATCTTTAAAAATATCTTACATGGAAATAATTACCACTGACATGAATGGAGACATTTTTCAAAGGTAATTAATCTGTCCAAATTTCACAACGGATTCAAACCGTTCAAACATCAACCGGTTCAGCAATGTCAAATCTTTCTTATCCACACTTGACAAAACAAAATATTGACTCAAAGATGTCTCTCGCTACGACACGGTGTGCCAATGTTTTCTTTTATATAGGCAAGTCAAGTCAAGTCAAGTCAACAGTATTTATAGAGCACTTTCAAACAGCCATCGCTGTATACAAAGTGCTGTACAAGGAGCGATTTAACATACAAATCTAAGTAATGCTGCACTTCATCACCGAATTACACATGAATTAACATGTGGATCAATGCATTTTGTGCATGCAGCACACACGCACGCGTTTTAATTCACAGAATTTGATTTTCACTTTAAATTAAGTAACAAACCACCAAAAGTAATTACAGTGAGCAGACTTGTCGGTAGTCCTGCCCCCACAAGGGAAAACCGTGAGGGAGGGGTGGGGGGGTCGCTCGGCTTCACAGTTCACAAATTTTTAGACAACTACTTGACGTTGTAATGGGGGAATGCTGATCATTTACATGAGACAGGACCACCCCCTCAAAACAGGCTCAAATAATCAAGGCTCAATTAAGAGGCTGAACAGTGTGTTATTGATGAATGTTTCTCTGTCATTTTAAATTGTGACATTTAGTTGTAGACTTGTGGTTATGTTTAATTAGCCTTATGAAAACGAGAGAGTCCTGGAAAAATGTGGAGCCCAAAAATGAGTACGAGACCAAGTCATGCCTGATCAAGTCCGAGGCTAGTTTTGGCTGCGACAGGAAGTCAACCCTGAGGCACTGATGGATTGCTGCACTCTTTATCATGGTGGGCTGCGATGTGAATCAGAATTACAACCCTCACAGTGATTAAAGCCACAGCAGCAGCAAATAGTTTTTTCCGGGCGGATGTCTCCAATGAGTCCGGTTTCAAGTTTGACGTAAACTTCTCAAAAAAAATGCACAATCACAGCGCCGGTGTTTTGATGGCAGTGTAGGCAATCAACACTCACATCATTTTCGGTGATAAACACATCTAACATTAAGCTATGAGTAGGCAGAAAACATTTTCGTTATGGCTAGTATTGTTCTTAATGAATTCTTTCATTCATCTACCCATCCGTTTTCCATAGCTCACCTTCATCCCCCTGAAAAGGTTTATACTGCAATTGCCCGTAAATGCTACAATTTGGCAGCATGAAGTTCCTCATTTCACTTCAACTTAGCTAACTAAATGTTAGGAAAGCACTACATTAAGCAATGGCTATGTTAAGTTCCTCAACTCACATCACCATTTTTTTCTCTGTGCCAAGGATGCCACAAGATGATGGCATGACCTTTTCAATTCACTTCAACATAGTAGCATGAAACTTCCAACTCAATTCAATTTACAGTAAATCCTTGGCACGGAGATGCAATTCACAACATGAAGCTCATCAACTCAGTTGAACATAGTCATCATCATCATCATCATTTATTAGCTATATATGTATACACATAACAGAATTCAACAGGTGCGGACGCATGCATAAATTGCTAGGATCAAACATTACATTACTGGACTAGTCAATGCTTAAAATGCTTAAAACACTCTGTGCTTAAATCTTTGTTCAGAAGACGGACTGCATTAGGGAAAAAACTTTCGCGATGGCGACTAGATTTAGTGCCTTGGCAACAGGATGGCAGCAAATCAGTAAAAGAAGCTCCTCAACTCACTTCAACATAGGTGCTTGGCACAGAGATGCCACAAGACGGTGGCAAAGCACTGCATGAAGCTCCTCACTTCGGTCCAACATAGTTCAGTGGCAACTAGATGCCAAAACATGGGGCCTGAAGCTCCTCAACTCGCTTCAACATAGTTCTTTGGTATACATACAAACCCAAATAACCTAATCAAACTATTATGCTCACCGCTAAGCAAACTTGATTTCGCACATTAAATTATTATTTAATTGCTTGCGTGTCGGGGGGCAAGCGCTAATATGCTTACCCGACAGAATTAATAGTTGTATTTAGTGAGCATTACAGGGTGCAATCGCACACATTGCCAGCCGAATTATTCATCGGCTCCCGCACTTGCCTCTCTCCGAGGAGTGTGGCAAGGAAAAGAAATCTAGTTGAGAGCGGGCAATGAGCTACCACCCCCGCCCCCGTGCCTCGTGCCCCACGCCCCCCAGCTGCATCCTGCTTCCACAAGACAAGCTTCATTACCGGAGAAGATAACGTAGACACTCTGGAGAGTCGCCGTGGCATGAGTATCTGAGTGCGCGCACGCTTCATGCCCTCTCGTGTAGAAAGAGAACACAGTCAAAGTTCAGGGGAAAACGTTGCACCCTGTCGTTGGACTCTCTGCAGCATTTGAAGGCGGCAAGTCAGTGAGTGTAGTGGCCCACTTTTAGAGTGTCATTTCTTTCCCCTGAAGCAGGGGCTCTCAAAATTGTAATGTCTTTTCAAGGATGAGCACCAAATCCGAACAATCCCTAAATGTCACAATTTAAAACAGTTCCCGGGTGTCTCAAGAACATGTGTGCGGAAAGCTTTGGTCAAAACAACCACAAGATTAACATTTATAGCTTTTCATCCATATTTGCACTTTGCCAATGTAAACCCTTTTTTTGGGGGGGGGGGGGGGCCTGATCAGCACCCATCCATCAACTGCGAGGCCAGCCTCCCTCAAAAAAGGCACAACTACTTGATACATTTTTAAAAATTGTGACGTGATTGATGTATTTTATCCTCAAAATAATTAAACTATATTCTCAAAAAAACAACAGAAAATCTAGCTCTAAGGACGTTCTTCCTGTCATAGTAAACCTGCTCTAAAAAGACAATATATCAAATATATATATATATATAAAAAGACAATCAATAATAAACACAATGTGTCTCAAATAACCAAATCCTAAAATGCAGCTGTGACATCCGAGTTATTTAAAAAGAGGACTCACGTTGACATTGAACTGATGATGATGATGATGATGAATCATTTCGACATCCAGAAGTGATTTCAGTCAGTTTAACTACTAATAATGGAATCACTGCGGAAGGACTTGAATAAACGCAGTGCGGTTGTCCCTTCGGACCGCTTCCCCAAAGCCCTTTTCATCTTGGGTAAACCTACATAGCATGAGAAAAAAAAAAGTTTGCGAAGCAACTCAACAATCAAAGAAGTCACCTTGGGGAAATTCAATTAAATAGGAGAGACTTCCTTGTTTGGAGGCTGACTTCACTGAGGGGGCTTCACATCATTATGCACCTATGGGACTTAATAGTTTTTGTGACTAAATCAGTAAACTGTACTGGCAGTATTATGTTAGAATGGCCAAATGCAAGCCAAAGTCTCAATCCCATGAGTTCTTCTCTTTGCATATAAAACGACTTGCTCCAAGCAGCCAATGAATGAGGCATCGCCACTCATTATTCCACTTTGCCACGTCTTATGTGGCAGGCACATGGACATACGATTCAGGGATCAAAGTTGCATCGACTCTATGTATCTGCAATCTTCTCTCTGTTCCGTCTCCCACTCCTTCCTTTGTCAGCTTGTGCAAGATGTTGCCCTGAGGCGCCGTTATCAGCTCACTGCATCCTTATCTCTCCGTTCGTAATCACTGTGGTCCCACCTTCTCTTTGTATTCTCCATATTCCCTTAACAATACCTTTATTTTGAAAAGAACAAAAATCAGGCAAACAGAGGAACTTTTTTTTTATTTGACATTATTCCATGATATTGGGCGGCCCGGGAGTCCAGTGGTTAGCACGTCGGCTTCACAGTGCAGAGGTACCGGGTTCGATTCCAGCTACGGCCTCCCTGTGTGGAGTTTGCATGTTCTCCCCGGGCCTGCGTGGGTTTTCTCCGGGTGCTCCGGTTTCCTCCCACATTCCAAAAACATGCATGGCTGGCTGATTGGACGCTCTAAATTGTCCCGAGGTGTGAGTGTGAGCGTGGATGGTTGTTCGTCTCTGTGTGCCCTGCGATTGGCTGGCAACTGATTCAGGGTGTCCCCCGCCTACTGCCCAAAGACGGCTGGGATAGGCTCCAGCACCCCCCGCGACCCTAGTGAGGATCAAGCGGTTCGGAAAATGGATGGATGGATGGATGGATTATTCCATGATAGTCCTTTGAGTCCTCTCTTAGATTGACTTAAGCATGCTGCGGTATGCTTAATGTATGACTTTTTGCCTCGATGATGTGACCGGGACAGGTTTGCATCCTTTATTTTGTCAACCATGCAAAACGCCATTAGATGTAACATTGGCTTTTATGAAAGTCTTGCGGAAAGAAGTGTTCTCTGTGAAATCAATGGTGAGGTCGCGGCTTTTATATGAAGTGGAGCGTACAGGTCAGTCTCAGAGCAGCAGTCATGCACTCTTAAAAAGTGCTATATGTCCTTCTAATGATTAGAAGACTCACAACAGTGATGGACAATTTTGTCGACGTTGGGGTAGATTGTAAACTGTACGGTTGATTGCTCACAAGATGCTGCAACCTGGAAGCTATTTCAAGCAGAAAGGCTGAGGCCAAAACAAAAGTAAAACGCCATTTTATTTCACAAATATCAGGCGAGTGCGGAGCGTGGAAAATACAAAAAAAATAATAGCAGGAAGCCTCTTTTTTCAGAGAATTATTCACTATTGGCCAATTTTTTTTTTTTAATCTACCTGTTACTGGATTGCGCAACAAAATTGAATGTGCCACATTGCAACAAAGTTTCACTGTCATCAGCAACAGACAGTAAATATCACATCATCTTCATCGTCATCATCTCAGGATGTCCGGTTCCGGATCATCGGGAATTGAGCCCGCGAGAAAGAGCGAGAGGGCGAGAGAGAGAGAAAGAGAAATAAGTGTGAAATTCTTGTCCAGATTCCAGGAATAAGATATTAGACATCAGTCATCTTCCTCCCCCGTACATGTAATAAAATGATGGGACATGATGGAAGTGACTACAACAGTGACTGCAACCTCCTCCTGAGAATAGTGCAATCAAACTGCAAATTAAAGTAACGCTATTGTATAGCGAGCGCAAAGTGGAGTGATTCTTTTAATGCAATCCTTGCTAGAAAAATTAACACACAAAGATTTAAGCCAGTAAACGAGACAAAATAGATCGAAAGAAATTATAAGAATAGGCAAATTAACTTGGGCACAAGTGAAGAGTGTCGTAATGTCGCAGATGAAATTGCCAATCAAAATGCCATGGGTCATATGATCTTTTACTGCCAAAAATACATTTTCTCAGTTTCCCGTGGCAGCATATTGTTATATAGCCTACGTGAAGGTCAATTGGCAGGTGTGCAGTCATGAGTTGTAGACTGTAATTTACAGTTCTCGGGCCTAGAGTTGAGAATTAGCATTATCTATAACCTCTTTATGCGTCACATTCGCTGCAGCCTGAACATATCTATATTTTACATTATTATTGTTGTTATTATTGTGATATTCAGTGCAATTCAGTCAAATTTGCTCGTTGCTTGGTCTGCAGCGGTCCAAGCAGCTAACAAAAGTTAGCACAAAAAAGCTATCTGATGCTGCGCTAAAGTGAAATGAGTGTTAAATGTGGTTTGAATGTATCCAATGTGCCAAAATAATGAAATGACTGTTTCACACAGATTTATTTGTATGTATCTTTGTTATGCTTATAGGGTAGGATGCCCGCTAACCTTGTGCTAACTGTGCTAACCACTGCCAAGGACCTGATGTCTCGGGGTGCTACAAATCACCAAGTTATCTCCCCACTACACCTGCACCTCCTTCTTTCACCCTTGGGTCCTTGACATCCCAGAGTTCAGTGGGAACAACGAGGCTAAAACGCATGAATTATGTTGACATTTTCAAAAGAATGTCACATAGGTTCTCACTCAGGCAACTGTCCTTTTATTTGGAGCAATGATATTATGCATTGATTTTCTGACGGGGGATCGATTGTGTTGCAATATTGTACCCTGCCTACTGCCCGAAGACGGCTGGGATAGGCTCCATCACTCTCCGCGACCCTTGGAAGGGTCAGCGGAGCAGAAAATGGATGGATGGATAGATGTGTCTTGTCATATTTGTTGAATTCATTTAGCCCTTCTTTCTAAAACTGTTTAGTTAAAATGCATCTATTCATCTTTCTCATTAAATCAATGGTTCATTGATTTATTGTAGATTATTATTATTATTATGAAGCCAAAGGAGATGAGGAATTAAAAAAATTCAGACATATAGTATGCATTATTTTTTTATTTATTTATGTTGGCACATTATTTGTGGGATGTTAAAATATACATATTTTAATGAAAATAATGCCAGACCTGATTATAATTAAGTTATTTTACTAATCAGATGAATACGGTGAATTTCTCAATTTACAAGGATAAAGACAAAATATTACCAGTATTAATTTGTATTTGTGCAAGAATTTGCTGAAATAATATTCTAATGAAGTCAAAATATTGAGGAAAAAAGTCACAATTTTGCTAAACTAGCAGTCACAATGTTATTAGACTCTTATGAAAATTAACACAAAATATTACAAAGACAACATCTTCATTTTACTAGAACAAAGACAGAATATTACAAGTCGAAAATGCTTAATTTTAGGTCAAAGGTCATAATTTTACATTACCAAAGTCAAAACTAGGATTGCTTTTTTTAAGACTGAAGATAAATTCACACTTCTTTTATGTCTTGCCGAAAGAGCCATTTAAATACATTCAACATCACATTGCACACTCAATCTGCAAATTTGGATCAAAAGTCGATGCATGCCTGTCCAGATGGCAGGTCTTTGTAATATATATATATTTTTTAAAGCTGACAGATACATTTCAAAACGGTTTGAAGTCGAGTAATTTTTTTTTTTTTTTTTTAAGAGAGAAGGTTACTTGAATTTTATGAAGCACATCTAGTGCAAATCATTTTTCTGCCTTTCAGTGGTTACCGGAATATGAATTGTCCTTGTCGATCTTCATATCCTTTATTCACTTTCTAAACTCTTTATGAGGCTGTGCTTTGAACTTTATGAGCCTGATTCATTCAAAAAGCAGAACAAATCACAATCACCGTTCATCACAGCCTGACGCAAGCAGACAGTCGGTGTCCTAAAAGCGAACCAGAAAATAAAAAAAAGATCCTTGTTTTTTTTTTTCAGTATAATGCACATACAAAGATTTAGAGACTCTCCAACCCACAGGAAATTGTATTAGAATGTTAGCTCAGCATGAAGAGCTAGCCTGACTCTTTGTAATGCTGAAAGGAAAAAAAAAAAGACCTGCGAGTTTCATAAAGCTCGCTAATTAAAATGATCTATGTTTTATGTGGAAAGCAAAGTGTCTTTATGATGAGGCATCCATCTTATGACAGACTGCAGAGCACGATGGCAGTTCATGTGATGGCACGCTCGTTTTTTGTTTTAAGTGCTGGGGGTTGCGCGGGAACCCACCTTTTCCTTGATGGACCTGTCAAGGTTCATAAATTTCACCATGAGAGAAAAGGGAAGACTTGGTCGGGCGCAAATGATTGTCTTGTCACTGCAGTGGCCAAAGTGAAATACAGCTTATTAAAGGATAAAACTGTCCAATTATAAGGATTTGCTCGTAGTCTGTCCCTCTTCCATACATCGATATACTAAAACTGGATTAATTTGCTCACTGTAAGTGATGCCAATAAATAATGTACAGAAGAAGAAAAATACACCCTCCCCTCCAAAAGTATTGGGACAGTGTGGCGACGAAGTGAATCATTAATCGAAAAGTCAAGAGTTCGTTAGTCCTCTCTGTGATTTAATATGGGTGAAATGTTCCATGATGAAAGGAAATCCACAATACAGAGAACCCCCCAACACACCTTATAGATACTCATCAAAACAAACTTAAAACATATTTAACTCAGCACACTTCTCAAAGTACTCCTTAGAGTCCTGTTCTAACACTCTCAAGAAAGTTTTCACTTTCACTCGCGAGCCAAAATTTGACAAACAAGCGTTAGCTGGTGGCAGCAAATTCAACTGAACAATTTTTCAAAAAGAACTGAAGGATTGTTGCCACTCCCAGTTGAACTTTGCTGTCCAACTCAACATAAAACAACGAAGTACATATTGTGTATATAAAATAACCACATAACTTTGCCTTAACTAAATGTCCACTAGCTTAATGCTAACATACGACTTGTTCGCAAAACTAGCATGAATTGATGCAGCAACATACAATACTCACGGGCAAAATAGCAACTTACTTCGCAGTTGCAACTGCTAGTTTTATCCTAGGCAATATTATACTGTCCCCTGGTGACCAAAGTGTGAATACGAAACGTAGCATACACTCAGCCTAATCCTGATTAATTTAGTTGTCGTGAGACGTCCACATTCGCGCGTTTAGTTATTGCTTGCAAGATCACTTGCAAGGCATCTCTAGGAAAGGATACTCAATCGCACCTTGGAGTCCTGTCTCTTCCTATCTGTGCTCTGACCGGCACACCATCTTGTTTATTTACAGAATCAGCCTTACAATATGGGCAATTAATGATTACATTAAATAAATAAAATACAACCATTCGACTACCATCCCTATGTTACATAATGTATTATGACATCATGTCAGATTTATGACGATGTATTCTTAGGAAGAAGACAAAATTGGGGCGGCACTTCTGTAAGTCAAAATGAATAATGAATCGAAGGAAAGAATCCATTTGTAACCTAAATTAATATTTGTGGGCAGTGATAACACGCCAATAATATCATTAGTTGTAATAAATGGCATCAGTTATTCATCCACTCATCTGTGCTTATTTTTTCAGTTTGAGACATTATTAGTGACGCTGGCAGCTTTATTATGCAGGCCATAATCTCAGTGCGAGCACAGGTACTGTGTCGTTTGAGGCAGATGGATGTGTTCATGCACAGGATGTTATCAATTTGATGCATTCAACTAATCAAATCGGCTGAAAAATCGATAAGCCACGAGAGGAGTACTATCGATCTTATCATCTGTATTCCATGACATTTGTACTGAATGTCAAAGCGTTCAAACCTCGGCTGGATTTTACTGGATTGGGATGATCCATTAGTTAATGGCGAATAGTAATATAAGTGTCACGTTGAGAATAAAAAATGGCCGACCTGCTGCCTGCTATGTAAATGTCACACTCGAAAACCACGAGGTATGTCACCGGAGACGCTTTGACCGTCACAAAGTGCCAAAGAGCCCCTCCGTGATTGAGAGACCCATTGAGATCCCATCACAGGGACTCTTTTCTCGCTAGTGAAATCAGCAATAGGCTGCGAGTAAAGTGCAAATGGTTGGAAATTACACAGCTGCCAGCCTTCCCCCACCGCTTAAAAATTTCACGCGAGCACTTTCTGCTGAAAAGAAACCAGAGGACACAGAAAACGTTTTCTTTGAATGAAGGGGGTAAAACGTTTTTTTTTTTTTTTAATGGTCCCAATTTTGTGAATTTTTACAACAGGGACACTTAACTGTGAAAAAAAAATCACTTGTAAGGAGTGAAGATATATGACAAAAAGTATCTCACAGCTCATCTTCTTCTTTGGACTTGGTCTTGTGACCTTCATAATGCAAGCTTGAGGGCAGTTTGATGTCAGTTTCAGTTGACAGCAGAGGGCAGTATAAGGCCAAAATGGCAGCCCCCCTGAGATGGTGGAAAATGATAGATTTATCCATTGAATTACACTGGTTACTGGTAATCATTTATGCAATTTACCTGTTCTCCATTATTTTTTTAAACACTGATTCTGAATCTGCCAGTTTTTTCCACTAGCACATCAAGTTCTATTCATATTTCAAATAATAATATTCATTCATTCATTCATCTTCCGAGCCGCTTGATCCTCACTAGGGTCGCGGGGGGTGCTGGAGCCTATCCCAGCTGTCTTCGGGCAGTAGGCGGGGGACACCCTGAATCGGTTGCCAGCCAATCACAGGGCACACAGAGACGAACAACCATCCACGCTCACACTCACACCTAGGGACAATTTAGAGTGTTCAAACAGCCTGCCACGCATGTTTTTGGAATGTGGGAGGAAACCGGAGCACCAGGAGAAAACCCACGCAGGCCCGGGGAGAACATGCAAACTCCACACAGGGAGGCCGGAGCTGGAATCGAACCTGGTACCTCTGCACTGTGAAGCCAACGTGCTAACCACTGGACTACCGGGCCGCCCCTCAAATAATAATATATTTAGTAATATTTATGAGTTAAGGGTTAAGTTTAGAAACATTGATTTTTTCTGAATCATCAAATTACAATGCATGGTAAAATCCGTATGGCGCAAGGTCAGCCTTAAAAGCAAAAAAAATAAAAAAATGGGAGGACAATACATTACATACAGTCATATTTTGAAATACAATAATTATAAAAGTTTGAAATACAAAACTGTAAGTTTAAAACAATGAAAAAAAAATCTACCAATAAATGTTTTCTATCAAAAATAATAAATAAATAAATAACAGGGATGGCTATTTCTCTCCTCTACAAATCTAAATTAAATATTGAAAAAAAAATCCACAGAGATAAATCAATGGGTGTCGAACCATGGGTCCTCTTTCGTTTGAAATGAAAAACACATTTAACATAATGATTGTGATTATTCATATTTTTAATCATTGTTCTTACAATTTATTTAGAGTTCCAAATAGCTCAATTTCATAGTTGGAAAATGTCACGTAGCATGAATGGCTTATTATGTGTCATCACCAGCTACAATTACAAAGCACTCCGCTTTCCATTCACAGAAGCACAAAATAGCATTCATGATGTTTGGGGCCCATTTTCGACTACCTGCTTGGACTACAGTACCTGTAGACTATATTTTTTTCGATGGAGGAGGAGAACAGTGACATTCTTTGAACCAAGCCCGCTTATTTACCGCCTTGGCCCCATTTGGCAACATCAGACGCCTCCCTTGGCCTTCCCCCCCTCAGGCACAAGCTGCCCTTCTCTGCACCACGCTGGCATTCAAAAGCCATTACACCACCAAGGTCAGCACTTAGCTTACATTTTCACAGCTTCGGGAAGCTTGCTCTTTTTCTCTTCTGTTTTTTTTTTTGAAAGGTTTTTGCAAGCCCTGAATTGCTCATTAACTAAGGGGAAAGCAGGGGTGTGCAAACAGTTTCTTCCGAAAGCCGCATCCGGATAATTTCAAAGGATCCCAGGGCCACTTTTCTTCTTCACCTTGGATTTATCTAACTAAAACCACTCAATTAGCAACAGTAAAGTAATACAATGCAATCATATATCGTTTGTGTATACAATATTCAGGGAACCCCAAAAGTTACGGTTAGACTTCCTTTGTACTCTTAATTTAGACTATAGGCCATCGGTTTTTCACAACTTAGACTTTGCGGGTGGGGGGCGGGGGGGGGGGGGTTGACAGCATTTTACGGATCTTCTGGGCCCATGCGGTGCCCACAAAAATATACCCCCCCACCCCCCGTCTTCAGCAGCAGCCAATCACACATCAACATACAAAACCAAAACAGAAGCAAGCTGTGCAGAACAGACTAATACTGAGCAGAAAGCAGTGCAAAGAAATGCCATTTGTGGTATTTGCTTCTCAGAATCAACTTTTTTAATAGTGTACATACATGTACAGTATAAGTGAACGGTCCTTCAGCACTCACACAATAAAATTAATGAGTATATGTATTGGTGTGATCGGATGAATGTAGTGAGTAGGCTAAGACGCGTTCATTCAACTACACCGACATTAATTGCAAACATTAATTTCAGTGAGCTTTTCAGAATCACTTCAGGCTTGAGGAACGATGGCAGAAGGGGAACAAATTACTTTGGAATTCTACAGAATGTTCCTCTTATGGATGACAGAGAGCAATGGGGAACACATCTGCCTTTAATTACATCCCCACCCGATCGCATTTAAAAACGTGCTTATCACATCTACTTAAAAAAAAAAATCTGTCAATTCTTCTTGCCTCCTACATGCCACAAGATAATTACAGTCACCATATTGCCTTAACATGAACGCAGAGTTTGCTATAGGGATGACCGTCGATGCCGTGTGCGGTCACGACCTTCAAAGTAATATGTTTATAGACTACTTCTACAAGCGCCATTCATCAGGTAATATTAATAAGGCACAAAAAATTCTGATTGTCCCCTCCGTGAGTCGTCACCTTACCGTGGTGGAGGGGTTTGTGTGTCCCAATGATCCTAGGAGCCAAGTTGTCTGGGGCGTTATGCCCCTGGCAGGGTCACCCATGGCAAACAGGTTCTAGTTGAGGGGCCAGACAAAGCACGGCTCAAAGACCCCTTACGATGAGAAAAATATATGGACCAAGGTTTTCCTTGTCCGGACACGGGTCACCGGGGCCCCCCTCTGGAGCAAGGCCTGGAGGTGGGGCTCGTTGGCAAGCGCCTGGTGGCCGGCCCTACACCCATGGGGCCCGGCCGGGCACAGCCCGAAGAGGCAACGTGGGTCCCCCTTCCCATGGGCTCACCACCCATGAGAGGGGCCAAAGGGGTCGGGTGCATTGTGAGCTGGGCGGCAGCCAAAGGCCGATCCTCGGCTGCAGAGGCTAGCTCTTGGGACATGGAATGTCACCTCTCTGGCAAGGAAGGAGACCTTCTCTCGAGAGGGGTTGGACTCTCTTCCACTCTGCAGTTGCTCACAGTGAGAGGCGCAGAGCAGGTGTGGGCATACTCATTGGCCCCCGGCCCAGTGCCTGTACATTGGGGTTCACACCGGTAGACAAGAGGGTTGCCTTCCTCTGCCCTCGTGTGGGTGGACGGGTCCTGTCTGTTGTTTGTGCATATGCACCAAACAACAGCTCAGCATACCCACCCTTTTTGGAGTCCTTGGAGGGTGTGCTGGAGAGTACTCCTGCTGGGGACTCCCTTGACCTGCTGGGGGACTTCAATGCTCACGTGGGCAATGACAGTGAGACCTGTAGGGGCGTGATTGGGAGGAACGGCCCTCCCGATCAGAACTCGAGTGGTGTTTTGTTATTGGACTTCTGTGCTCGCCACGGATTGTCCTTAACGAACACCTTGTTCAAACATAAGGGTGTCCATATGTACACTTGGCACCAGGACACCCTAGGCCGCAGTTCGATGATCGACTTTGTAGTTGTATCATTCGAGGCTTCGAGGAAATTCTGGTCGACCATCCGACGTCTCAGGAGGGGGAAGCAGTGCACCACTAACACTGTGTACAGCGGGGATGGGGCGCTGCTGACTTCGACTCGGGACGTTGTGAACCGGTGGGCAGAGTACTTTGAAGACTTCCTCAACTCCACCAACACGCCTTCCTTGGAGGAAGCAGAGCCTGGGGACTCTGAGGTGTGCTCTCCCATCTCTGTGGTTGGAGTCACCGATGTGGTTTAAAAGCTCCTCGGTGGCAAGGCCCCAGGGGTGGATGAGATCCGCCCGGAGTTCCTCAAGGCTCTGGATGTTGTGGAGCTGTCCTGGTTGACACGCCTCTGCAACACCGCGTGGTCAACAGGGAGAGTGCCTCTGGATTGACAGACCGGGGTGGTAGTCACTCTTTTTAAAAAAGGGGGACCGGCGGGTGTATTCCAACTACAGAGGGATCACACTCCTCAGCCTCCCTGGTAAGGTCTATTCAGGGGTGCTGGAGAGGAGGGTCCATCAGGAAGTCGAGCCTCAGATTGCGGAGGAGCAGTGTGGTTTTCCTCCCAGCCGTGGAACAGTGGACCAGCTCTACACCCTTAGCAGGGTCCTCGAGGGTATGTGGGAATTCGCCCAACCAATCTACATGTGTTTTGTAGACTTGGAGAAGGCATTTGACCGTGTCCCTCGGAGAGTTCTGTGGGGGGTGCTTCGTGAGTATGGGGTACCGAACCCCCTTATACGGACTGTTCGGTCACTATACCACCAATGTCAGAGTTTGGTTTGCATTGCCGGCAGTAAGTCGGAATCGCGTCCAGTGGGGGTAGGACTCCGCCAAGGCTGCCCTTTGTCGCCGATTCTGTTCATAACCTTTATGGACAGAATTTCTAGGCGCAGCCGAAGCGTTGAGGGGGTCCGTTTTGGGGGCCTCAGTATTGCATCCCTGCTTTTTGCAGATTATGTGGTGCTGTTGGCTCCTTCAAACAGGGCTCTCCAACTCTCACTGGAGTGTTTCGCAGCCGAGTGTGAAGCGGTTGGGATGAAGATCAGCACCTCAAAATCAGAAACCATGGTCCCCAGTCGGAAAAGGGTAGAGTGCCCCCACCGGGTCGGGGAGAAGATCTTGCCCCAAATGGAGGAGTTCAAGTATCTTGGGGTCTTGTTCACGAGTGGGGGCAGGAGGGAGCGGGAGATCGAAAGGCGGATCGGTGCAGCATCTGCTGTGATGCGGACGTTGTATCGGTCTGTCGTGGTGAAGAAGGAGCTGAGCCAAAGGGCGAAGCTCTCAATTTACCGTTCGATCTACGCTCCAACCCTCATCTATGGTCACGAGCTATGGGTCGTGACCGAAAGAACGAGATCCCGGTTACAAGTGGCCGAAATGAGTTTTCTCCGCAGGGTGTCCGGGCTCTCCCTTAGAGATAAGGTGAGAAGCTCGGTCATCCGGAAGGGGCTCAGAGTCGAGCCGCTTCTCCTCCACATCGAGAGGAGCCAGATGAGGTGGCTTGGGCATCTGATTCGGATGCCTCCTGAGCGCCTCCCTGGTGAGGTGTTCCAGGCATGTCCCACCGGGAGCAGACCCCGAGGAAGACCCAGGACACGCTGGAGAGACTATGTCACCCAGCTGGCCTGGGGACGTCTCGGGATCCCCCGGGGATAGCTGGAAGAAGTAGCTAGGGAGAGGGAAGTCTGGGCTTCCCTGCTAAAGCTGTTGCCCCCGCGACCCGGCCCCGGATAAGCAGTAGATGATGGATGGAAAGTCTGATTGTTTTTTTTTTTCTTGAATCGGTTATTCAGCTCTTCCAACAAAAACGGCAGCAAAAAGCGCCACACGTTAGCTATAGCCAATACGCCAGTGGCAGCACTGACAAAACAAATTAAACGAATGAAGCTCGTTTTAAGGTTTCACTTTCACAGAGCAAGTTGGACAATTAGTCCAGCAACCGTCAAGCTGTGTCATGCTATTTAGAGCGTCACAACCAGAAATCCAAAGCCAAGCCGATTGATCCGACGACTGTGGACCCGTTAGCCATGTTATCATGTTGGCCGAAGTGTCCACTCCTGTTTGTACACTTAATCACGCACGGCGCTGGGATTGAGAAAATAATTGCTAAATATATTTTCTCGAATTAAATAAAATGCTCGAAAAGCTTTCAGGCAGTGGTTCTTAACCTTGTTTGAGGTACCGAACCCAACCAGTTCATATGCACATTCACCGAACCCTTCATCAGTGAAAAACAAAAATATGACTTTTTACAAATTCAAGACATAAAAAAACATTTATTAAAAACAGAAAAAAAGTAAATAACATTTTGAGACATGAGTACACATTTTTTTTATTTTACAACATACTGTCAGAACAGTCACACGTCGATTACTGAGTGAACTAAATTTCCCGCAGCACTGATTGGACAGGCAATGTAATGTGATGTGATCATCTGCAGCCAGTGATGGCCAAGCGGGTGTGTCATAACTAATTGACACGTTGAGTCGAGTATGTCTTAATGTCCATGGCAGAGGCTCAGTCGAACCCCTCAGACGGATTCACCAAACCCCTGGGGTTCGATCGAACCCAGGTTAAGAGCCTTAGGGACTACACATTGCTTTAGGGACTACAAATTATTCTGACGGGGCCAGAGGACATCTTAGCTCCGGTGAAGCACTGTCCTTGCATCTAATCTGACATGAATGTATCATTAATGTGCCATTTAATTACATTAGGCATCCATTCATCAATTTTCTACTCCGCTTAAACCCACAAGGGTCACAAACGCCAAACAGGAAGGTTGGGGCTTGGAACTGTGAGGCGGACGTGTTAACCAGTCGCCCCCCGTTCGGACCAACATTCAGCATTCATACTTGAAATAAAATGTTATGAGTTAGTGAAGTGCATTCATTTTGTCGGTGCATTTGACAATAAGACAATAGGAATGGGTGTCGAATCCTGTTGTGTCACTGCAGTGTAGGTGTTTCCAGTTGCATCGTTGAAACCGACCCATATCGGCGATCACTCGGGGTCCAGACTCGTGACCACACAGCAACATCTAGTACGAGTACTCTCTAGTACGTGGTCCTATACATTGTCGTTACAGTGTCAAAAGCAGTCCTCATATATAGATATGCACTTTTTTTTTAAAGTGACACGTCATCCTAATGATAATTTATTGCAAATGATTTTGTGGACACCCAAATTTCAACTCTCTGTGGACGAGTTTGAGAGGAAATGACATTCTGCATCCAGACACCGGTGAGCAATAGGAAGCAGAGACATTCCAAAGAGGCACTCACTTGCAAAGAAAACAGACACCCACAGGAGGAGACCCGTCTCTCTATCACACGACTCCCAAGCAACTCGCTTTTCAATTTCTAGCCTCTCGGCATCTTGGGAATGCTTTCTCACACGCTCTCTCGCTCCATCTCTGTAGGGTGTCTGCTTGGCCGCTCGCCCTCATTGTATCGAGTGGAGCTGTGAGGACTGGCCAGGAGAAATCAATAACCATGTGATGCTGTCGCCAATCATCCACAATCCACTTTGACCATAGGACTGGGCTTTATTCCTGTGTGGGGATGGCCATTTTCATCACTGTCTTTGGAGGAGCATTAACAATCATTTCATAGTCATTCATTGTAATTTTCATCATTGCAGAATGTTCTGGGCTACCGTTTCCGGAATATTTAGTTGAAATCGGAATCGTGGAACAGCAGGCTGTCAACTTAAGTACTATGACAGGTTGTTCTGAAGAGACAGTGGAGGTGCTGCAATGTCACAGGCTGTTTAGTTTTTTTGTATGTGGGTGTGTTTAAAATATTTTACAAAATTGTTTAGGTAACTGCGGTAATACTTGAATTTCCCCTCTGGAGATCAATCAAGAGTTAACTGGCTGCACATTAGCGGTGTTCAGTGCTGGCATCAGTTGAGGCCTTTGGCAGATCACCTAAGAATTAGCTTTTGTTTACTGTATTTCATTTGCGTTTGTTCAATTAAGCCGTTGGAAAAGAATCAATGGTTGTGTCTCTTTGGCAGGTATGCAACGCTAACTAGCAACGGTCGGCTAAGCTAAGTAGCTAACAATGTTTACTTCACCCCATGTGCAGTTGTGTGACTGAGTCGGTTGTTCTTTGCAATTTTCAAATTGCATTGTCGTTTGTTTTCATAAGTATGAAATGATCGCAAACTTTGGAAATTCTATCCATATTGAAGAAAAAAAAAAGATGTAACCGTAATGGAGCAAATGTTGCACATCGCTGCCTTCCTCTACTGACTTTTGCACCTGCGTTTCCTTTTCCTCCTTGCCCATTCAATCTTTTCAGAGACTTTGTGATGCTTCACATGGAGGTGCATTGTACATTTAACATCAATCGGAGTTAAAATGATAAATTCTAAATATTAAATATAATGATAAATCAGAACTAAGTTGATAAATAGAGAAAAGTATTGAAATATCCATCATGAATACAAGAGAAATTTGACACAAGAGTGCCAGGGTGTAGATGTATATAATCCCGATACAAACCAAAAGTTGTAAAAATATCACGATTAAGGGTAAAGTATGAGCCTTAATGGCGACTTCTTTCTTCTTACTTTCTTTCTTTTCAGATTCATGTAAAAATGATTTATTAGATATAAACACTTAACGGGGTAGGACTAGATACGTTTTTTACTTCTTCCTACTCCCTTGAACATAATAACCGTGTTGAATGAAGACTGATTTCTTACTTTTTTTTTACTCTTTTATTTACCTTATTTTCTGTCAAATTATTACTGTATATGTTTTATGTTCAATAAACAAACCAAACCAAACATGCATCTACCAAACTGTTTCTGCTCATGTAAATGTGCATCTCGCAATAAGTACAAAGATCTGTTTGCAGCCCCTTTCAGCAGCAGGGTGGGCTGCCATGCATGTGAGTTATGGTGTGATGTCAGCTCCAATTAGTCAGCTTGGCCCCAGGCTCATTACTCACAGTCCTGTCGGAGCTCAGATACACCCTCCAAAAATCTCAGCTTCATCTACAGGGAATTGGGAATGCTCCGATACTTGCACAAGGACAAACTTACTCTTTAAACATATGCTGTTGCCTTGCTAACGAATTAGTATGCCCAAACTGAATGACGCAAATTCAATGTGATAAATTTGTTGACATGAACTGCACTTTTTCAGGGGAGAGGTGGGAATGAGGATCCATTAGCAACAAACTTAGCAATATTATATATATATATTATATATATATATATATATATATATACATATACTGTATATTTTTAAGTTCTTTTTGCCAAAGTCTCTTCAAGGAAAAGATAAACACAGGAGAGAGCAAGAGAATCGAGTAAAGTCAAAGAAGTCAACGAGTTAGCGCAACGTGTCTCAGGCGCTCGAGCTCAATATTTCATCATTTAAAAAAATAAAATAAAAGTCTTTGACTTTGCCGCTTCTGTCTCCCAGTGTATTCAGTCGGAATATAAAATACCTGAAATAACAGGAGCGCCTCTTGATGAGCTCATTTCTTCTGCCATGTGTTAAAACTCAAAAGCAATTTAACACAATTAATCCATCTTCTCTTGTCGAGTAGGACGAGGCGAGCAACCTTTTTAAGTGGGAGGTTAAAACGGTTTATGATGTTTAAAAGAATAATAATAAAAGAGTTTTTTTAATGACTGATCCACTTGGAGTGGGTGTCCCATATTGTTTGATAAAATAAAAAAATTGGGACATTGAAAATTAAAAATTAATGCTAAATTAAACTGCTGATTTTAAAAAGTTCAAAAATACAACAAAATATAACAAAAATAAAAACACTGAAAATTCAAAACAAATAAATTAGTTACAGGTCAGTTAAACATGAATTAGTATCTACACACACACACACACACACACACACAAGTGTGGGAGCTTGGTCAATATGCATTTCGAGCGCCAGCTACTCATCTACTTAGGAAACAAAATGTGAATTTCAATAGAACATCTCAACTTTTTGGGGTGAAATGGGGAAGTCTCAAAGGCACATTGTCAAATGTTATTCTTAGAATATACAGTAAGACGTCTTTTCATTTCCTTCGTAAATGTGAACTTTTTGTCCGACTTGATGCGATGTTTCTGATGGATCTAAACACAAGCCGGCAGGAAAGAGTCACATGGCTCCTGGTGTGAAGTCTTCCATAAGCCATGTGGGATGTCAAGCGTCGAAAAAAACTTTCATTTTCATTCAGAAGCTTCCTGCAGCGGCAGGAACTGTATAATTACCACATGAGGAACGGATGCGGCACAGTACACGTTTATAAAGTCAATTGCTGCAGTTTGAATGCACAGTCCTGCTTGAGCTTCGTCGGGCTTTTAAGAGGCAACCCAAAACACTGAAAGTTACGTTTTTAACAAGCAATTGTGTCAGTGGTTTAGTCCGATTGAACCAAAGTCCCAATACAGTGAATTAACATTAGTCCAAAAAATGAACAAACAGTACACCATTCAATGTCCATATGTTCAATGGCTATAAATTAAGGGCTAAATCCCACAGGGAGTACACAGTCATACATTTCAGAATGAGTCACTATGTCAATGTTCTCAGGCTGAGAGCCAAAAGAAATCTAAAAATAACAATAAAAATGGACCACCGGGCACCATCATTTCCTCATGTTAAAATATATATATATATATATATATATACACCTGTATATATATACAGTATATATATATACACTTGCGCTCTGCAGGTGACACAGTCCAACCGGCATCAGTTACCAATGTTCAGGTTGGACGCAAAATAAGAGCACCAATACAGAAATCAAACGTGGGGGATGGATATGAAACGAGTTTACAAGTTTACAACTGTGGTAAGATGACGCAAAAGGTCAGCATAACAGTAGAAAATTGGAAAGGTCAATGAAAAAAAACAAACAGATTGCGTTTAACCACCAGGTGTTATACTGTAGGTCAGTTCTGAACAGTGTACTGGTCTTTCGGTTCTCATTGCTGCTACAAAAATTGTACCTTTTTTCATAGATCGATGCTAATGATGTATAGTAAAAGGGAGAGGAAATTAATCTGGAACAATTAGTATTAGCATATTCATAAGACACCGCCCATGAGGGAGCATTCAAAAATGAAACACGACACGACCTAAGACTGATCCCTGCTGCAAACCTGATTATTTCATGAATCATGTTTCTCCGGTTGTCAACAAAGGTCTGTCAGAATTTTTGTTTGGTGCTGTGATGTTTTTTTTGTTTATTTAATGTCAAGTAAAGTGTGGCTCCAGTGGTGGTTGCTGGTTGTTGAAATGAACGGAAGCCCAGCTCACCCGATCATCATTGCAGAAGCCCAACGTCTGGGGGCCATCCCACTGGACTGCAGACCCCAGAGACGCTGAGAATGGATGATTGCTGGGCAGGATAAAGCCCAGCAATCATCCGATGACCGTCAAGTTTCGCACAGTGAAACAACCCACCCTATGAAGCAGTAGACACAAAATTCACACAGCGGTACCATAACTCTTCCTACTCAGGAAACTGAGGTCTTTTGGGGTTCAGGGGTCACTCCTTAAGACGTTCTATAACTCGGTGGTGGCCTCGGCCATCTATTATGGCATTGTCTGCTGGTCAGGCAGCATCTCGGCCCGGGACAGAAAGAGACTGGAGCGACTGGTCAGGAAGGCCAGTTCTGTCCTGGGTTGCTCCCTTGACACTCTGGAGGAGGTGGGCAACAGACGGATGCTAACTAAGCTAAAAGCTATGATGGCCAGTCCCTCCCACCCCCTCCAGCCCGCCCTGACAGCACTTGGTAGCTCCTTCAGCCAGAGACTGTTACACCCACGCTGCAAGAAGGAGAGATACCGACGTTCGTTCCTACCGACTGCTGTCAGGCTGATGAATAAAAAATAACAATCATAATAATAATAATAATTAAATGATGTGAAGGTAAATTGTAAATAGTACTGCGATTTATCCATTTGTGTTCATATTTAATTGAATTTATTTATTTATTTAATTGAAAGATGTTTGTTGTTGTTTTTTTTCTCTTCTTCTTTCTACATACATTCTTGCTGCTGGAGGCTGTAAATTTCCCCATTGTGGGACAAATAAAGGACATCTCATCTTATCTTATCTTATAAACCATATTTATAATACTTCTGAGGTACCGGTACTTTCACCAAAACACCGTGAACATATCAATTGACTTAAATTTGATAACTAATGCTGGAGCAACCCATTACTATAAGAAGAATAAAATCAGGTAAGCAAGGGAATGGCTAATTTCTGCTGCTAATTTAGCAACACTGCTGCTATATTCGCCAACTTTTCAGACTCGTAGATAACTTTCAACACTATCAGGCAGACAGTCGCCGCACATATTGTATTTTCATATATGGCGGCTGCACTTCAGCACCGTGAAACAAAATATTCATGTTGAGGTAACTGGCTCATACTGAGGGCAAAGTGGCTCGTGGGAAAATAGCAGTGGCGTCTTGTCAATAGTGGGCGCTTTGGCACTGCACTCATGTCCAGCTGAGTCACCTTGAAAGGGACAAATATTAAATAATGAAAATTGATTACGAACATAAAAAAAGATACACCTAAAAAAAAATATCCGGAATGCACACCTTGAGCGAGATGAATGAGGTCTTGATCCAGATGAGCTGTCAAGTTACAGACCCATTTCCAAACTGCCTTTCATTTCCAAAATTCTGGAAAAAGTGGTGCACATGCAGTTGAAACTTTTCTTGGATGAACATAACATCTTGGAGGTCTTCCAGTCAGGTTTCAAGACGATGCATAGCACGGAGTCAGCCCTGTTACGCGTTTCTAATGACATCCTCCTGGCAAATGACTCTGGAGACCACGTGTGTCTGGTTTTATTGGACTTAACTGCAGCATTTGATACAGTGGATCACAGTATTCTGCTGACTCGTTTGCAGCACTTGGTGGGCATTGGCGGGAGTGCTCTTGATTGGTTTAGGTCCTATCTAGCTGACAGGACCTTTTGTGTCAGCCTTTGCTGCTCTGAATCACGCACTGCTCCCCTGTCATGTGGTGTTCCACAGGGCTCAATTCTGGGGCCTCTGCTGTTCTCGCTGTATCTGCTCCCATTGGGTTCCATCTTAAGGAAACATGGTATTCCTTTCCACTGCTATGCAGATGACTGCCAGATCTATGTCCCACTGAGCAAGAAAGACACCTTCTCATTAAGGCCACTCCTATCCTGTCTGGAAGAAATCAAAACCTGGATGGCACAAAATTTCTTGAAGTTCAACGAAAAGAAGACAGAAGTGATATTGTTTGGCCCCAGTGGACCTTGTACATTCCATCCTGTAGACTTGGGCCCCCTATCTCCTTATCTGAAATCAACGGTCTCAAACCTGGGACTTAAACTGGACAGTGATTTCAAACTCGATCGGCAAATTGGTGCCGTTGTTAAATCCAGCTTCTTTCACCTTAGACAGCTGGCCAAAATAAAACCTTTCCTCTCACATGAACACTTTGAGACAGTAATTCATGCCTTTGTCACATCCCGGCTCGATTACTGCAACGCCCTGTACTTTGGAGTCAGCCAGTCCTCCATCAAGCGCCTTCAGCTGGTACAGAATGCCGCTGCTCGCCTCTTGACTGGTACTCGTAAGAGGGAGCATATAACTCCTACTTTGGCATCCCTTCACTGGCTCCCCATTCATTTTAGAATTATTTTTAAGATCCTCCTCTTTGTTTTCAAATCTCTGAATAATCTCGCGCCACCTTACCTCTCTGAGCTCATACGCCCCTACACCCCTGCCCGGCGCCTCAGGTCTGTGGACCAGTCTTTGCTAGACGTACCAAGAACTAAACTGAGGCTCAGAGGGGATCGAGCCTTTTCTGTTGCTGGTCCATCTCTCTGGAATGACCTCCCACTGAACATTCGGCAAGCCTCCTCGCTGCCCATCTTTAAAGGCCTCCTCAAAACTCACTTGTATTCTTTGGCGTTTGACTCAGCATGACTTAGATTTGCTCTTGATTTTACTGCTTGGTGCTTTCTACCGCCTTATTACTTATTACTTATTACTGATTCGTCTTACTGTTTATTGTATATGTTAAATCGCTCCATGTACAGCACTTTGTATGCAGCGATGGCTGTTTCAAAGTGCTCTATAAATACTGTTGACTTGACTTGTTGACTTGACAAAATTGACACATCTCTAACAATGATGTAACTTCCGGTTTGGGCGCAGAGAATGACAACAATAAACGTAACGTATTGAGAGCCGTCGGGTAGTAAATTTGAACGAAATTTTATTTTAAAAAAAAAAGTTTTGCTTCTACAATTTGAGAGATGGGGGGGGGGGGTTGCGAGGAGATTTTATGCAGCGTTTCTGAAGTGCTATTCTTGGTTTTCTTGGTAATATTGTAGCAATGTGTTTTTGTTCGTTTTCTTTTCTCAAAGAGAAGTTATTTTTTCTCTTAAAAATAAAAAATAACTTTATGTTCAAGGTGTACATAAAAGAACGCGGTAAAATAGAGACGAATATTTAAGTGACCAGCAGGATACATCTTGACAGTGGGGAATTTGTTTGAACTCGGCAACTCGACGTTTCTACGGCAACCGACGAAGCAGCCGTCAGCCACAAAGACACGTTAAGAGCCTATGCCAGACTATTTCTGTTCAAAACACAGCCCCAAGTCGTAAAGGAAATAATTTAAGATTTAATTAGGAGCGATTATAAGCGAGTTTTACAAAAGGCGTTAAAAGAAGTGGAGATTTTTCATCAAAATGAGAATAAAAAGAAAGAACAAGCACAGGGCCTGAGGCGGGGTGCCTCATCTGAAACGGGACGTCTTATCCTTTTTGCTGGTAAAACAAGGAGATGGAAAGCGAGCGTGGCTGTTGTGGTCGCTGTAGGGAGGCGGCATCCATAACAGCATTAAATGCACTTGACGTTTGTTTATGAAAATTAATTCATGTCAAGTGGCTCTTTGAATAAAATACATGCAAAAAAATAATAATAATCACACTCATGCCATCTCAGCTTAATGTCATATTTTGGTGACCTTGTTTACGTTATTTTTTTTTCCACCCAATGGTTTTGAATATGTATACATGTATAGACGAATGTTTGTGTTTAGAGAGATGTCATTTGAGCCGAGGCTCTAACACCGCTTTTTAATGACCATCCCTTGTAAATTATAATATATTTACCTACGCCAAGGAGGTCATGTGTGTCTCTTTGCTTTGCAGAAAAAATAAATTAAAAAAAAACAGCCAACCCGTGTTCTTGAAACTTTTGCTGTGGTTACAGAAAAGAGGCTTTTTGGACATATTCTCTGCTTCAACTGTAAATAATAATAATAGTACATTTCATTTATAAGCGCCTTTTAAAACACTCAAGGACACTTTACAACCAAAACAAGAACAATAAAACCACAGATAAAATTATAATTAATACAAGGAGAGATGAATTTGAACTGAACATGCGATTTTAAATGCATGGTTAATCATGACATAAGACGAATGCAGGAAAATGATGTAAGCGTCTAATTACATCATGGCAACACTTGAATCTGTACATTTATTGAAGAGGTTGAGAAATGTATAAATGAAAAAAAGTAAAATAAACCACAAAAAGTTGCATATATGCTTATAAATATATAGCTTTTATTTATATTGCATTCTATACTGTGTACAGTTCTTTTTGTGAAACATTTATTTTCTACCCCCCAATGTTGCTGCTGTAGACTGCAAATTTCCCCAGTGTGGGACAAATAAATGTCATCTTATCTTATCTTATCTTAAAAAAGACATGATTGATTTTTTCTTCTCTCTCTCATCCCCAATTTCCCTAAATGAACATATTTCCTTTTCTTTGGCAATTCAATACAAATGTGAGAAAACGGGCGGCCCGGTGGTCCAGTGATTAGCGCGTTGACCTTACAGTGCAGAGGTCGTGGGTTTGATCCTGGCTCTGGCCTCCCTGTGTGGAGTTTGCATGTTCTCCCCGGGCCTGCGTGGGTTTTCTCCGGGTACTCCAGTTTCCTCCCACATTCCAAGAACATGCATGGCAGGCTGATTGAGCACTCCAAACTGTCACTAGGTGTGAGTGTGAGATCGGATGGTTGTTTGTCTCTGTGTGCACTGCGATTGGCTGGCAAGCGGTTCAGGGTGTCTCCTGCCTACAATCCGAAGAAAGCTGGGAGAGGCTCCAGCACCCACCTGCGACCCTTGTTCGATAAAGCGGATTGGAAAATGGATGGATGGATGGATGTGAGAAAACAAAAGCTTAAATGACGCCGAGGCCGACAAATAACATTCAGCATCTTTGTTTATTATTATTTTTTTGTTTCCGCTTTGTTTGAAACCGCTCCTGTGATGAACAGCTGCATGAATTTACTCTCTCTTTCTCAAGCACGCACCTTCTCGATACCACGACAACGACTTGTGTCGCTAATGGAGCAAGCCCGACTGAGCGCGACCAAATGGAAGCAGACAGAATTAATTGCGCTGTGCCGTCGCTGTGGCCTCTTTCTCTTTTGATAAATCTGAATGCTGCCACGAGCCGTGCAGGTGGAGGGAAGTGCAACTTTGAGAAATGATCTGGAGGCGCATGGTGCCTGCAGACACACACACACAGTATACAGAAAGACATGGGAAAAGTCTATTATTCGGCCCATTTCCATTGAAAGCAAGGCACGGACAGTGTCGCTTTACAGGCTAAGGACTCAAAAGTGGAGCGTTCCTGTGGTGCTCAATTACGCCTCAGCAGGAGGAAGTTGGCCTCATGGAAGAGTAATGGAGACATCGTTAGCCTTTTGTCTTCAAAGTGGAAGGCCTGTTTCATATATTGTCGCTAACAAAAATGAAAAATAACTTGAAAAGGCATTTCGGTTAAGGAAATACAACCCCAATTCCAATGAAGTTGGGACATGTTAAACACGAATAAAAACTGAATACAGTGATTTGCTAATCATGTTCAACCTACATTATATTTAAACGAATAAACTACAAAGGCGAGATATTGTCATGATTCGGTTTATGGACCAACAGGTGGCACTGTAGGGCTCCCCCAGCAGCTGCACACCTGTTGGTCATAGGTAATTAGGGCCTTAAAAGGACTCGCAGCCCGAGCACTCAGTGTCGGGTCATTGTTGCCTCTTGCTACTGTCATGTGTGTTGCTGTTTGCTCTTGTTTTCTGTCATGTTTAGTTCATTGTTATATTTTAGCTTTAGTCATGGTTTTTGTTTGATACTTTGGACTTTGTGTGTTTTAGATTTAGTTTTCTTTGTTTTAAATACAATTCTTCAAATACACCCTGCTCCTCTCTCCTGCCTGCTTTTTGGGGTCCACCACCACCTTGCAACGTGACAGATATTGATGTTCAAACTGAAATGTTATTGTTTTCAGCAAATAATCATTAAGTTAGAATTTTACGGCACCAATGCGTTCCGAAAAAAGCTGGAACAAGTGGCAAAAAGTTACAGATTTTTTATTTTTACCCAAATATATCATTCGATGGAATTTTCGGTAGGATGTCAGAATACCAAAATATTTGATAGCTGCAGCCCTTAGTGACCCGTTTTTTTTTTTTTTTTAATATAGTACTCCAACTAATGTAGTACTAGAACAAATACGTGAACAAATATTTTCAAGATGACAAGAGTGGACAGTTAAGGATGCTGAGCAAGCAATAGCATCAAACTGCATTTAAAAAAACATCTACTCAATGCGAGACAGTGTGACTACATGACTCCGACGAAACAATCCCAAATTGAGTTCCCCCGAGTGAGGCATGTTCCCATCCAATTAAAAGTCAACATCAGCTCAACACGTACATTTGCATTTTGACACGCTGTTGTGAAAGAAAAAAATAAAGACTGTTACGCCTCAAAATGGGAGAAAACCAGAGACACAAAAGAGCAACAACACAATAGGTCATCTGCTGCTTTGAAATACTGCTTGTCGCTGTCAAACCCGACCTTTATACAGGTTACCTGTGTCAAACCACCACCAGTCTATCGTGTACGTGTGGCATGATGTGGTTGCAATGTTTATGTTGGAAAAGGGTTCCCGTAAGTGTTTCTCCAGCACCTGTTGCGTTTGCTGGAAAAGTGAAGGTGCGAGGTTGCCATGGGGGTACACAAACTGCTGTGTGTGTGTGTGTGTGTGTGTGTGTGAATCCTACCGCAAAAAATAAAATAAAAATTACCATAGGTGGGCAATTATTGAGCTGTGTATGTCAATTGGCAGTTCGGCACTGAGACAAAGCAGAGACGCCTACAAATGTGTTTACAATAAGAATGAAAGGAAGTAAAACTGCACATTTTTGAGTGGCCATTTGCTGAGGCAAAAAAAAAAAAAGCGATGCAATTCGTGATGAAAACACCAGTCAGGTCAGATACTGACTTGTTTTCTGAGCCCTCTGGACTCCCAATACAGTAAAACTACACATTTTACAGTGGCCTTTTATAGCGGGCAGGCGAAGGCACACCTGTGCTATATGTGTTGCACTCAAGGACTTTCACCACAACACGCACAAAAAAAAAAATCTGCCCTTTTTTCTCTCTGTGGTTAAGTCTTTAGGTTGCACTGCGTGTGGAAATTGGTAGACCAGATACTACCCCCGCCACCCCCAGATCGTAACGCCACACATTTTAGAGTGCCCCGTTATTGTGGGCATCCATGGGAACACTTGTGCAATAACCATGCTGTCTAATCATCATCAGAACATTTGAGAGAAAGAGGAATTTTATGTCGTCGATGCTGCTGCATTGTTTTTGGTTGGGTTTTTGAGTGCATCACAGTTATTAAGATGAAAGTTAGTGTGAATATTGCCGCAGTGACAATTTCATTTAAATCACGGGATGAATAAAGTATTGATGAATGGCCTCCTTTGATTTAATGGGAACAGCGCAGTGGTGGCACAGGAGATTGGAATATTACGATGAAAATAAAAGAGGAAATAAACTAACTGTTCAAGTGCGTTTCTTGTCATGTCCATCTGGTAACAAGTCTGCAACCAACAGATTTCCTTACAACCATCCATCCATCCATCAAGTACATTTTGATCCTTATTAGGTTGCCGAGTGAGTTTGAGGTTTTCTCGACAGATGACGCCCTGGACTGGTTGCCATTCTCAGTCTCTGCGACTGCAAAGGAAAATTAGCTTTCCCTAAAAGCCCCGCTCCCAAACGAAAAAAATAAAAAATTAAACTGAGAAAGCCACACATGTGAGCGGATTCGAACCCAAGACTTCTTGAACAAGGTAGACATGCCAACCACTAATCCACTGTGCTACCACTGCCCATTCAATCTCAATCATTGCACTCCAAGTGTGTTAAAGTTTGATAAACCGGTACAGACGAAAAAGCTTTTTTTGACAGCAATTAGGCATATTTCTCAATTACATACCGCATATTCACAGTGATTCAAATACATTGAATAAGCAAAGGGTTTGGATTCATTTGCATTAAGTACCAACAACAACATACAGTAGCGCATACATGATTCATGCTTAAAATTCAGTGAGGCAAAAGCAATTTTTTAATAGTTGGAGAAGTCCACGCTGACATTTATGCTGCATACAGCATATACTTGAATAGATGTCGCTCCTTGTGGCCTTTCACTGCAGCAGCTAATGGCTTTACTACCTCATTTGAAGTCGAAGGAATTCTCTAAAAATGATATTTCAACATGGATAATCTCATCCAGCGGTTCTACTTGGTCAATCAATAAATGAAATACAATTAAATGGTAGGACTTCCAATCAACATGAAAATTGTTTTTAAAAAAGTTTTGTGTGGAGTATTCACAATCACATCGCAACAAAATACATCGGTGCAGCGCCGGAGCAAATGTGTCCTGTATGAACACCCCTAAAGTCCCTGTAGCCAAGGAGACCGCATGCTTGGGAATATATGGAGTTGGGAAATGGATTTTCTCTCAAAGTCCCCAGTCACACCCGTCTCATTTTTCTGTTTTGGTATGTCGCAGCTCACCATGGTGGGCAGCTAAGGAGCTAAAGTATTCATACTTTGGTCTTAAGTACATGCATAAGGGGTGTTCACACGGCACACATTTACTCCGGCGCTGCACCGGTGTATTTTTTTGCGATATATTTTGCACCGCAGCAAATTGTGTGGAGCGTTCACACGTACAAAGCAGCGTGTCTGCACCGGCACAGCGTCGGTGCAGCCCCACTTGCGTTCAGACGGCAGTTTCTGCAGCGGAGCAAAACGTCAGAAAACAAATGAGCTGTCGTGTTGGTTCTTTTTAAAACGTATACACAACTAAAGCAACTACTGGACAGGCACGTCCTTCTCCTTCTCGGTCTCCGTGCCTTCTGCTCGAGAGTGACCGCCCCCGAAAACGTAAATCAACGATGACTTCAATGACACTCAGAAAAGCAAACACGTAATGCGCCAAACAGAAAATCAAGAGAGGAAATCACAAAATAGATTATATGGAGGGCGGGGGGTTGTGAACACACAACTCCGAGACTTTCCAGTCTCCTACAAAAGGAAAGATGTTATCAGTCAAGTCTTGTGTCTTTATTAAACAAACACATGACGGAAGTCCGACAGAGCACGAAAGCAACGCATTTTCGCCGTACGTACGCTTCACAAGCATTTGCTCTGGAGCAAATTAAACCCAGTTGCGTTCACACGTACAAATTTATATCGGTGCTGCTTCGCAAACGAGCATTTGCTCCGGAGCAAATTTTTAAACCACCTCCCCGAGGTGAATCAAATTTGGTCCGGTGTAAGCCTTTTTCCGGGGCTACGATGGAGCTAATTTGCACGTGTGAACGCTCTACTGGGGCAGCCCCGGCGTAGCACCGGACCAAATCTTGCCGTGTGAACGCCCCTATAGATTCAAATCCTACACCTACTGAAATGCAATGTAGTTCAAGACGAAAAGGTAAAAAAGTGAGTGTAGGGGCAGCAGCCGAGCGCCCTCTATTGGCCAGGAGCCAATCTTCGCCATTTGCAGCCGTTGAATAAAGTAATGAACTTTTAACAAGGTAAGAGTAAACCGTACAGATGATTTTTCAAAAGTTGGGATTAAAAGTAAAAAGTCATCAGAAAAACAGTACTCAAAATGTTGTTGTACCTGCTAATTCTACTTAGGTTATGAAGAATTGCTTGGGCAGTCTGTTACCTAAATGCTAAAATATAATGCAAAAAATATATAGTGTATAAAAATTTAATAAATAAAAACAGAAAAGACACTGGAAATTAGCACAGATCTTGACATAACTATGACTATCTGCTGTCTTTGTTGACAGTTGTCTGCAATATTTTGGGGGACCCTCAAGGGGATACTTTCAACTTCTTGAACGCTTTCTTCCTACCTTGGTGCTTCGCTGTTGTTGCTGCTTGCTTTCAAGGCCGTGTTAAGTCTCTGCAGATTAAAGCCAACAATCTGGACGTGCTCTACATTATCATGGGCAGCCTCTGCTGGGATTTTGCACTATACAAATACAAGCGGCTTCACTGAAAGACATTGAATAATGAATAAGCTTCCTTTTTTTATTTAACTGCTACTACCAACTCTCATTTGCTTCATTATGCGCCATCTACCCACCATCAAACATCTCATTACGCGCCATGACAGTCCAGCCAAGCGCGAGGGCCTCTCGCCATGCGGCGCAGGGCACGAGGGAGAACGATAATCAGCCCAAGTTACCATCGTGCTGACTTGATGCGGGGAAACACCGGGATGTTTGCAAATGGAGGGATGAACACCACACAAGTGGCAGCAACCTATTAACGTGAATTAAAATGTGTTCTTTAACCCTTTTGTAAACAACACAAGAAAATGTTCCTTAAGGCAGTAGAAACAAAAATCACCCATTTGTAAAAGTGGTTTGTTGTTTGATTTTCTGGGTTTTGAAACACCACCTGTCGTTGAGCCAACTTTTATCGTTGACTTGAAAGCAAAAATCTAAGACACATGCGCTGAATAAACATGTCAGGTTCGGTTTGTCATGATACCGTAATTACTAAATCGAATTATCGTTTGGTGAGAAAAAAAGGGCATGATAGTTATGGACTCGATAAATCGTCGTTTGCACGTGCGTTTGTTGACATACGTCATTCACTCATCGCTACTCCTTCCTTTTAGTGTCCCACAATTTCGCTGATGTGGGAGTCGACACGCACGCATGCAGCTTTTTTTTCTGGCTACAGATGTATTGTGCCACTGTCTTGTTTGTCGAGATTTACACATTGGGTATTTTAAAACAACCACATAGCTTCACCCTACACGGTCCATTTAGCTTCATGCTAACAACAAAAAAAATGCCGAAGGACGGGCTAACAAATAGCAGAGTGGGCGCCAAGCAACTCATTCACAAATGGCTGTTAGAATACCACTGGTGGAGCAATATAGGTAGAAAGACTAAAATTACTCTTTTTTTTTTCTTCTTTGTACATGTCTTTGTCTGCATTATACTTCCCCCAGGTGATCAAGACTGGATGGATGTTTTTTTTTTCCTACGAGTCCTGTGATTGACTGGCAACCAGTCCAGATCGATCACTTCTGTCCTGAATTAAAACCACTTGCTTTTTTTGCTCAACATATCCCAACAATCAGAGTCATTTCCCTTTGAAGTCATGCATTTCTAATTTAAATCACCCATTTACAGAAAAAAGTACTCCATCTCGTGCATATTAAGCAGACATATTTGTCACTTCGAGCGATAAAAACAAACAACGCACATATTGGTGGTGGCAAGAAGCCGCTTCCAAAAGAGAAGCAAAAGAGCTATTATTTCTGCGGCCGAGGCTCCGCTGGGAATAGTGTACATTAATTGTAATTTAAATAATATCCACTTTAAACAAATGTCAGTTGCCCTAATTAAACCTCAAGCTACGTTAATGCAAATCATGTTCGCCCAATACAGAAGGTGACAGTTCGGTCAAAGCAGGGCGTGACTCGGGGCTTTGATGAAGGGGTGGGGTTACATGTAATTAAATCACAGTTTGTTGTACTTCTCAAAATCCAAGTGATTACTGGTAACAAAATTTGACTTGGTTAAAGAAATGATGAAAGATGGTATTTGATTTAGAAGGACACATTTGATTGATTATTTTCCTACAGCTTATCTGCTAATCGCTTTCAGAATACTCTACGGAAACTTGCCTATGCTGTTTTTGTGCTCAGGCCAAACCCATATCTGATATAAAATATTGCTTTGGCGCACTCTGGGGGAAAGCAACTACGTTGAACTCGGAGGAGGAACTTCAGTTAAACCAGGGGTGCCCAAGACCGGGCCTCAAGAGCACCTATCCAGTCTGTTTTAGATGTCTCCCTCCTCCTCCAACACACCTGATTCAACTGATCTGCTCAACAGCAAGCGTTGTAGAAGCCTGATAACAATTCGCATCCTTTGAAACAGCTGTGTTGGAAGAGGGAGACATCTAAAAAGGCTGCATAGGGTCGTCACCATTTTTGCCAGAGGCATGTCGTAGCTTTGGTTCATCTTTCACCTTTTGTCAGTGAGCTTTTCAGACATAGGCAGATGAAAGTTTCCTTAAAAAGTCAATTTTCCCATTAAATGTGCCCTTTAAAATTCCAACTTGACATCACCCCTTCTTCAGCTAAATATGGCCTAGTAAGAATGCAAGACATCACTATAGCAGGCGGATGGATGTTAATTCATAACGCGCCAATAAGTAACACAGGACCCCGGGCAGACTTAAACACAGGATGACATTTTCAGCTCACTCTCTTGAATTAAGAAAGAAAGACAGAAACCCAAAAAAATGGGAGGGGAAAAAATAGGCCCATGACTATCCTTAATGTATTCCCTACATCATCTAAATAACGAAAATCCCGTAAAAGACACTTTAAGGATTCATCAGAATGGAAGACCATCTGTGAACTTTTTTTTTTCAATTAACATTCATGCATTATTCACTGACAAATTAACAAAAGGGTCTAAAATGCCTCACGTTGTCAGGGGTAATGGCACTCAGGAGAGCGCAAACCTAGAAAAAAAAATAACGGTTAAGCTAGATAAAATTGCACACCTCCACACTTTAAATGACCTTACCATACTGTTGAACCTCCTCCTTCAGTTTTGTGTATTATTCACTGAAAATGTCAAGAAATGCAATCAAGCGAGAATAAGAATCAAACATTGGTGCTGAAAATGCTTCTTCTCTTCAGAAAGCACGCCGGTTGCTTTAGAGCGCCTTGTTGTTGGCCAATGAGTACGTGCAGAGAAAAGTGAAAGAGCAAGAAGGAGGTGAGGGGTGGGTGGAGGGGATCCAACTTCATAGCCAGCATGTGTACAGGGCTTCAGTCTGTCAGGACCACTTGAGTTTAGAGCGCCTCATTGACAGCTATAAGTGTGTGGATGACTTATAGAGACTAGCAGAAGAGCGAAGCTGTGGGGGTGGGGGGGATTTTTCTTTTAACGAATCCAATTTAACAGCCAGCTTGGGGATTCGGGTTTCAAGATGGTGTGGCCACTTTAGAGTGCCTTGTTGTCAACCATGAGTGATGCAGAGAAAGGTGAAGCGCAAGGAGGGGGGATTTTTTTTTCATTCAAGTTAACCTTGACAGCTGGCACATGGGCAAGGGCTTCGGGATGGCATCTCTAAAATCGAGTGTGAATAGAAATATGTCACGCGGAGATGTGCAAAGGTGCAAAGTGGAAGGAGGATTTTTTTTCTTACCGAAGTCCAACTTCACAGCTAGCATGAGGACAGCTTTGGGATGCCGTGGTCACTTTCTAGTGCCTCGCCTGTTTTCCATGAGTGTGTGAATGTTAAACAGAGAGTGGTTGAAAAGTGCCAGGGGACTTGGGTGGCATAGGAAAATAACAGCCAATGCTTGTAGTGGGCTTCTGGATGTCATGGTCACTTGGGATTAGAGTGCCTCGTTGTTGGCTGTGAAAAGTCGCATTCATTTTTTGAGGTTGTAATTGGGGTATTTGACTGGCAGTTGAATGGACATGCCCACAGCATCTGGGAGTGAACAGAACGATCTGATCCGATTTTTGACCATTTTTAAGACTCAAACACACAAACACATCAGCAGGGCTAGGATGCTATTCTGCTCTGTTCTTCTAAAATAAGACTAAAAAGAGGACCAGCAAGCATGTCAATGGAGCAGGCAATGACAACGGAACATTCCGCTCATCCTTTCAGCATCTTTTGCAATTACACTTCACAACTGTTTGCCGTCATAGGTGCCTCCTAAATCACAGCAACACAATGCGCATCACATGGAAAAATGGAAATGTCGTGCTCTCCTGTGAGCCACATCAAAAGACATCGGGGAAATTATCTCTTGGGGAAAATCACCGGACATTACGTTATTTCAAATGATAACAATGTGGAGAGCGCGTGTTACCAGCGTGGAGAGTTTGTTCCGTTTCTTTTATCCTTCTTGGGCCATTTAGAGGCTTCATTGCGAGAAAGATGAAAGAACTCAAGCAAGGAGGAGGAGGATGCGTCTGATCCCAGCACCGACATGACTACACTTTTACAACGTATTCGATTAGACTCCAATGTTAGACAGAGCAGCAAGAGTAGACGCATAGAAATAAAAAGTAAATACACCATTTCACACTTTTGTAAATATTTTATTGTGTATGTTTTACTGGGATAACACTAAAGAAATGACACTTTCCAACAATTTAAAGTCATTAACATACAGCTTGCGTCTTGATATAAATTCATTGTACTCTCAAAATAACTCAACACGCAGTCATTTATGTCCAAAGAACAAAAGTGAGTCCACCTCTGAATGAAAATGTCCAAATCGAGCGCAACCCCATCCCTGGTGTCACGTGCCACTTTAAGATCAATGGTGAAGGGATGGTGAAAAACATGGTTCAATTACATGGCTTGTCCTTTGGTCATGGAATTTAGAATTTTTTTGGGATGTTCACACCTCAGGGAGGATATTAGTCCAAAACGAATCCAGCCATTTAATCGCCCTTCAGATTTGAAAGCGAGAAAAGCCGAATGGCTTGGCTGCAGAGTTTCTAGTGTTGGTCATGATGGTGGTACGTGGAGAGCTGAGTATTTTGTGAAGTGGTACTTGAACCGCTGACCTAGGTTACAACAAGATCACAAACACCCTCTTGACACACCTGCTCCCCATTCACACCTGACACACTGATGAATAACATGACACCAGGGGAGGGAAATGGCTGATTGACTTTGGCATTATCACTTGTGTAAATGTACTAACTTTTGTTACCGGTTGTTTAGACATTAATTTTATAGTTGTGGATCAGAATCAGAATCCTCTTTATATGTATGTAGAACACACAAGGAATTTGTTCTGATTGATTTATTCTGAGAGGATACTAACATACACCGTTATTTTTATGTACAAAATATCCCTGGGCTTATAACCCTTTCCCCCGAAAATATGATTCCAGCATTTTCACAAAGGAGTGTATGTACACACTTTTGTTGCATGCGTTTTAGACATGAATGGTTGTGTGTTGATTTAGTGTAAACTGTATACGGTAAATGTACAGTTATGCAAGATGGCCACTTACTAATTTGCATTGTAAGAAATTATTTATTCACTATTGTTCCATGAAAAGATGTAACACTATAAAAAAAATGTGAGGGTTGTACTGACTTTCGTGAGTCATTGCATGTCTTTTAAAACACCACAGCCGATTGACTCGCTAGGACAGTGGAGGCTAACCTCTGGCCTGTGACATCATGTCATGCAATTCCCAAAGTAGGCATTGTAAAACCTCAGAGGATGTGCTCCAAAAACCTCAAACTATAGCCTATTATTTGGCCCCCTGGTATAAAAATCCCTGTAAATACCCCATGGGGTCACGCGGTCACTCTTTTTTGTTTGTTTTCAAGAAAGCAAGGGGAAACATTGGAATGAACTAGAATGGCACTCAGAGGAGCCGTAACGTCTTCACAATCTTAATTTGGATTAGCACCAGAAATACTCTTACAGACTCCCGCCTACTGCATATGTCTGTTGAGTCATTCAGCTTTGTGTGTTAAGATACTGAGAAATGAAGGAAATTTACCTAAAAATGTACCTACAACTTCAAAAGCCTAGTAGATTTTGAGGGAGGCGGGGACGTTCCTTTACTCCCCCCAACCCCCCCCCCCCCCCCCCACACACACACACAGACAGAAAATTGTCTGTCAATAGCCAGTCAAACATCCACCCACCCCATCGACTGCTATTATTTAGGCGGCATCAAACTCATGCACTCACCCAAGCATCCGGCATGCAAAGGCTCACTAGGACATGCCCCTTAAAGGCACACCTTAACACACAATCACACTAATGTGTCATAAAATGTTATTCATTTGCACTTCAACCGATTCATTCCATTCCATTATCATTTTAGGATGCCTAATTATTTAATGCAATTCATTGATATTGCTTTATTAAAACAATGAAAAAATACTGACAGGATGTACCTCTCTATTTAGATATTGATTTATGGGCTTGGTTATGGAACACATTCAAGTCGTAAATGAAGGTACTGTGCGCGAACCCGAACATTCGCCCAATCATACTCCACAATGACCCCTGCGTTTGCTTTTTACTTTTATTGCTTGTAAAAATATGAGACAAGCCCTCACTGTTTGGGGTGCACCATTCATGCCCTCACGTAGGCAAATTTTTGCTTAATTGCAAACTAACAAGGCTGCCAACTGCGAAGAATGACCAAACTGGGGCACAGCTCATTACGCTCGATACTTTGCACCTAACATAAAAAATGTCAAAATGCTATTTAAAAAAAACAATAATAAAACAACTATTTATTAAGCAGGCGTGTTAAAAACTCACTTCAAACAAGAAGAAACGGTAGCCAGTCTTACCTTTTGCCTCCGGTCCGAAAGGTTGTCACTCAGGTGGTAAAGGCAAAGCTCCCCCGGCGATGTTGATTCCCAAGTGGCTGCAGCTGCGGAGAGAGATCCGGCGGAGGTGGAGGTGGACGAGTGAAGAACACCGGAGAGGAGCGCGGAGAAGCAGCTGCGGCCAGCGGCGGCGGCGGTGGAGAGCGTGACATCAGGGCGCAGTTCGTCCGCCGTTGAGCTTCATCCGCCCGGTAAATGTCTGGCCAAAGGGACGTCGTCCAACCGTCTGTCCGCCCTCCCTTCTTTCCTTCCCGCGGGTCAGAGGCGAAAAGGTGTTGAGGAGAACAACGCGAGTGGCCCGGGCACGGTGCGTCACGAGCTGGGAAGGAGCAAGGCGGTGTGTTTCGTTGGCGTCTTCACTGCAAGTGTGCGCTCGCTTCGCCAGCCGAGAGATTTACAACTTCCAAGTACCTCCCACACTTGGATCCTGACACGGATTCACTCATCCGTGGGGGCTGTGGTGGTCGGCCATAAGAAAGAAAATCTGGAACAAGCTAGTACATGGCATCAACAGCACTGAATTAGTTGTGTGGGGTGGGGTAATGTTTATAATTTCGTTGTACAGTACTGTATTATTTAATGTTCGGCTTGTAGGGTTGGAGATAATTTTCTTGACAGGTGTAATAGTAAGTGGGCAAAAATTGTTTTATTAATATTTAGTGTACTATTTCATTGTATAGTAAGCTCAGCTATTTGCATGTTTTTGGATGGGGCGGGGTGGGGGGGGGGCATTTTAGTGCAATACGCGTTTGTGGTACATCCCTGTTTGACCACCCCTTGTGACTCTTTGGCCACCATCACGAGGGAATCGTTTGGATATTTCTGATCTTTTTTTTTTTTTTAACATAGAAGCAGCATTCTTAGACTCCTTGACATTCCGCAACTAATGATTTGCATTGGTTGCATGTAAGAGATATTGATGGATGGAATGAAGAATACGTTCATAACTGACCTGAATGTATTTTTTTTTGAGAAGCTGCACTCTGTCATTAAATTAATTCTGCTAGTCACGATCAAACAGTATAGCAAGTAATCAACTTGGCTGAGAAGTCATTGTTTATCATACCATCCACAATCACTCATAATACCAATAGGAACAAACCGGACTAAACAAAAGTTTAGAATTGTAAAGAAGAGCCTTTTGTGTCATTCTGCTTTTTAGATACGATTGGAATAAATGAGCCATTGATCACACTGCGAAATGGCGTTTGGCCGTCTGTGACTTTCGATCACTCTGGCTGTTAGCTAGTGAATCAGTACACGAGATAGAAGTATATTATGAGATCGTCAACGAAAGCAAAGCAACTGCATAGAAAATTGAATTATGTAGTAATTTAATATTAGCAAAACATTGCTTATTAGACTTGTTCATGCCATCCTGGATTTGGTGGCTCCTTCAAAAATTGTGCTGCCAAAGCCTAAACCCGAGCCATGGTTTAACGACATTACCCGCGCAGCTAGGCAGGAGTGTCGCAAAGCTGAACGCAAGTGGAAAAGAGACAAATTGCATGTCTCTTCTCAAATTTGGAAAGACAGCTGGCGTATCTACCAGCTCACAGTAAAAGAGGCCAAAAGAAAATATCTGTCGGACCTTATTCTAGCCAACCGTCACAACCCTCGTGCACTATTTAAAACGATAGATTCTGTACTCAAACCCCCTCTGCCTACTTGCGCGGATTCTTCAGCCGAGATGTGCAACAGATTCCTTCAGTTCTTTATTGATAAGGTCTCTACAGCTAGGATTCCGGTCCCAAATACCGCATCTGACCCCTCTGTCCATGTTCCATGTTCAGCTGTCCTAAATTCTTTTGATACTGTGTCCTTGGCGCTTTTGGAGGATGTAGTTCGCCAGACGAAGCCATCTGGCTCCCCTTGCGACTCTCTTCCCCCACGCTTCTTTCAGGAGGTTCTCCCGAGTGTTGGTGCATCGGTCTTGGATATCATCATCAACAGCAGCCTTTCTTCTGGTGTAGTTCCCCAACAGTTTAAACATGCTGTGGTCCAACCCTTGATCAAGAAACCTGGTCTTGATCCAGATGAGCTGTCAAGTTACAGACCCATTTCCAAACTGCCTTTCATTTCCAAAATTCTGGAAAAAGTGGTGCACATGCAGTTGAAACTTTTCTTGGATGAACATAACATCTTGGAGGTCTTCCAGTCAGGTTTCAAGACGATGCATAGCACGGAGTCAGCCCTGTTACGCGTTTCTAATGACATCCTCCTGGCAAATGACTCTGGAGACCACGTGTGTCTGGTTTTATTGGACTTAACTGCAGCATTTGATACAGTGGATCACAGTATTCTGCTGACTCGTTTGCAGCACTTGGTGGGCATTGGCGGGAGTGTTCTTGATTGGTTTAGGTCCTATCTAGCTGACAGGACCTTTTGTGTCAGCCTTGGCTGCTCTGAATCACGCACTGCTCCCCTGTCATGTGGTGTTCCACAGGGCTCAATTCTGGGGCCTCTGCTGTTCTCGCTGTATCTGCTCCCAATGGGTTCCATCTTAAGGAAACATGGTATTCCTTTCCACTGCTATGCAGATGACTGCCAGATCTATGTCCCACTGAGCAAGAAAGACACCTTCTCATTAAGGCCACTCCTATCCTGTCTGGAAGAAATCAAAACCTGGATGGCACAAAATTTCTTGAAGTTCAACGAAAAGAAGACAGAGGTGATATTGTTTGGCCCCAGTGGACCTTGTACATTCCATCCTGTAGACTTGGGCCCCCTATCTCCTTATCTGAAATCAACGGTCTCAAACTTGGGACTTAAACTGGACAGTGATTTCAAACTCGATCGGCAAATTGGTGCCGTTGTTAAATCCAGCTTCTTTCACCTTAGACAGCTGGCCAAAATAAAACCTTTCCTCTCACATGAACACTTTGAGACAGTAATTCATGCCTTTGTCACATCCCGGCTCGATTACTGCAACGCCCTGTACTTTGGAGTCAGCCAGTCCTCCATCAAGCGCCTTCAGCTGGTACAGAATGCCGCTGCTCGCCTCTTGACTGGTACTCGTAAGAGGGAGCATATAACTCCTACTTTGGCATCCCTTCACTGGCTCCCCATTCATTTTAGAATTATTTTTAAGATCCTCCTCTTTGTTTTCAAATCTCTGAATAATCTCGCGCCACCTTACATCTCTGAGCTCATACGCCCCTACACCCCTGCCCGGCGCCTCAGGTCTGTGGACCAGTCTTTGCTAGACGTACCAAGAACTAAACTGAGGCTCAGAGGGGATCGAGCCTTTTCTGTTGCTGGTCCATCTCTCTGGAATGACCTCCCACTGAACATTCGGCAAGCCTCCTCGCTGCCCATCTTTAAATCCCTCCTCAAAACTCACTTGTATTCTTTGGCGTTTGACTCAGCATGACTTAGATTTGCTATTGGTTTTACTGCTTGGTGCTTTCTACCGCCTTATTACTTATTACTTATTACTGATTCGTCTTACTGTTTATTGTATATGTTAAATCGCTCCATGTACAGCACTTTGTATGCAGCGATGGCTGTTTGAAAGTGCTCTATAAATACTGTTGACTTGACTTGACTTGACTTGTTTGTGAGTGTTATGGACATTGTCCTGTACAGTATATGTGTGAATTGTATTACATGAAACCCTGACTGTGGATAGTATGATAATGGTCAGACAGTCTACCTTTGACAAATATTAAGTATTACTCTGACCACTCAGCTGGAAATACGGGCTAAGCCTTTGACTGCATAAGTGCCCGCCATCACTATTCAGCACCTTACTGGTTCCCTGAGCCCATTAATAGTCGACTGTATTTTCTATTTTCTAGCTCCCCGTCCCCACCAATTGCGGGGTCCACCGTATATTGTATCTCAATGCAATTATTTTTACATTCAAATTCTTCTCAAAATGTACAATTATAAAGTACTTTGATTACTTACAGAGCAATAGCGAAACCCATGCTTGTTTTAATTTATAATAAAGCAACAACAAAAAGGACAAGAACCTTCATAAGCAAATTAAAAACCTACGTGCAATCAGCTCTACCTACAGTCTATCATTTTCCACCAGCTTGGTTTTATTTACAAGGAAAGTCAGGATTTCTTATTCTTAATAGACAGGGTGAATGCAAAGGAGGCAAAATATGATGCTGTACACTGAAAAGCTGCTTTGTATTGCAAAAAAAAAACAATTCTAGTAACCACCACAGTCAATAGACACATGGTATAATTAAAACTTGCCAAATGACACAATTTTTATTTACATAAAAAGAAACTTGCACGGACGCCAGCTTGAAGAAGTGAATGTGATAAAGTCCTTTTATGTCCTTTTTCTTCTGGCTACAGCTGCACTGTGCCGCTGTCATCTTTGTCGCCTTTCACCGGTTGATGTTGGTGCGCTTAAATAGTTCTAGGCCATCGTAGCCCTGCGAAAACAGATACTCCATGTACCAGCCCCATCGCTTGGCATGCTGCAAAACACGTGCAACCCCAGTCACATTACTTCCCATGATCACATATACAGTAGCAAACCTTTTCACTGACGAGTCCTCGTACCTTTATGGAGTTGAGATCCAGTTCTTTTCTTTCAGGCCAACACTAATTATGAAGGGAGAAAGAGAGTGTTAAGAAATCCCAGCATGGAAAGCCGTTTAATCATGCTCAGTAGTCCATGTACTCTACTAGCTCGCTCTTTGTCCTTGCTCGTAAAACATTTCTGCGCACTACGATGTTTTCTTTTTTCTCCACTATTGTATGGCTGAATGACATTTCTGTGCACTGGTAGGACAACTGTCTGACTAAGATGACATTTTTGCCACTACAGTACGACGTTTTGGCAAACTCGTAAAATGACAGGGGTGCAATATAACGAAAATGTCCTAGTGATTTTTTTTTTCCGCCCACTACTGTAAGACATTGTTGCGCACTAGTAGAACAAAAGGGGACACACAAGTAGAAATTGTACTTGTGTGCTCCCGTTGAACTTTGTTATTAGTGAGGCAACTGTGTCACTTTTTACTGGTAGTTGTGATAGCATACAGTTGTTAACTAGTGCACCGTTTTGCCTCACAAGAAAGATATAGCTGCTCAGCGGGTTCGTCCTAGTTGTCCTCCTAGTCCGCAGAAATGTTGCACAGTCTCAGAAGATAGTAAGGGGGAAAAAAACGTCACTGCTAAGTGTTTTTATTCATGTGCTGAGGGACAAAGAGCGCATTCGTAGGATATGGACTAAATGCTCAAACGGCTTGCCAAATTCAGCGGCTCACAGCTGGATGTCGCCGTTGGGACGGAATCAAAAAGGGCTTGTGTGTATTATTAAACGTGATGAAAATCATGTCTCATGCTGCACGCGTTAATAATGCAACACTGACTTGGATATTAATGTATGTTGTATGAAAGATACATTAATACCACATCCATCTCACTTCAATTGAGCAAAGTGTGGCACTCGTTTGGGGAAAAAATTGTGGCAGATGAAACTAGAAAGGTCATCGAGAACCACATGGTCCCACCAGGCGTCTTCCAGTTGTTTATATTATGTACTCACGACAGACTGTGACTCAAGGCACATGACTTGACCCGAGTGCTGTTACGAAAGAATCGACAAGCATCGGTACAAATGCTTTTGTGATTGCTCTTGATTTAGTCTTGTATGATTTTTTTTCCTGTGCCCAAAGATGTGTGGTTTGGTCACAGGGTGGAAATGCATGACCCACGTCATGTTGTGCCTCTTTCAGCAACTTTTGAATTCTCAACGGAAATGTAACATTCGGATTAAGCCTGGGTCAGTTGGTCATGTCTGCAGAGTGGTGTACAGCCATGACCAATCAACTTAACCCAAGTGTTACTCAAGTTGTGTTTTCGAATTTACATTATTTGATGTTTTAATTTGTGATACATATCTGTCATGTGTGTCATGTGTGTATGACATGGCGACGTGCACGCGGCATGCAAAAACCTTTACAGCCAGCTTCAATTATTTCATCCGCAGGTACATATGAAATTGTAAATATGGTTTCGTATTATTGTAAAACACAATACATGTGTGCTGTATTTCTTTTATTTTTAGGACTTGGTGGCAGCCGGCTGTCTCTCGCTCGCTTAAAAGCAGGAAATAGCCAAAAACAGTGGAGTGCCTTGTCAGAACAATAAAAGAACACATACATCTGTCAGCTAATCATGAGACAGTGACTTCACGGCCCTGCTCGGCCTACGCCTCTGAGGAGCGGTTCCATTGTAATCACACAGCCATGAAATATTGTAATGGAAAAGTGACCTTACAAAAACAAATCTTTTGAACCTGAGTAAAAATGCGACCCATATTCTGTGTACAGACCTTGCTAGTTAACATTTATAAAGCCCCTGTGATCTAAAATGACTTGTCAAACATTGAAAGTGTTCCCTTGCTGTGGAGGCGGACACTCACCTTGTGGTGGAAGTCGATGGCATAGCTCATGAAGGCCGGGTGATAGACGAGGTCGAAGCTGGTGGAGCACTCAGGTACTTTGCTCCTCTGCAGCAGCCCCTCGTCCACCTGCACGTTGACGCCCGACTGGAATGTCTTGTCATTCCACAGGAAGTTGACCATGTCAACTACGTAGTGGTTGAAATCGCTGAAGGTCTGACGGCTGATGCTAAAAGCCTGTCAGAGGAGGGTGAGGCTGTTTATTAACCATGTCAGTTCGTTGTGGTGATTTATTCTATCACCCCATACAGGGTGAGTTCTTCTTCATTTAAGAAACTTTTGGGGGGGGGGGGGGGGTGAGAAACAAAGGCTGACTTGACACATGTTTCAAACTTCAAAGCCTTCGGTTGCGTTTGAATTTAAGTCAACAACTTAATGTTTGGCTTGCCGAGCAATAAAAAGGTCACATACGTTCTTCACAGAACCAAAAGCAATGTCACCCAACATGAAATGAAGAACTAATTAGCAGTTGATAATCAGCTTCTTTAATACAGAAGTTCAAAAATTCTGACAATGTTGTGAGTATATTTTTGGTTGGTGTGCCGTGAGACTTTTCTCCTGTAAAATATGTGTCTTGGTTCAATAAAGCTTGGAAAATACTCCTTGCATTGTTGTACGTATGTACATTAAGGTGTATCGAATGAAAGTACTGGTAGTCGGTGTACCCACCTCTGTGATTTTCGACTGGCTTTTGGCAAATGCCAGGTTCACTTTGTACCTGACAAAAAAAAAAGACAAAGTCATGTCAAATGTCATGGAGAGCAATTTGCTTTCAGCAGCGTGACAATGTTGAGCAATTAGTTAGACTTTCTGTTGCCCTGACATTTTCCCTTTTTGCTTTGGCAAAACTATTAAAGAACCTTGTGCAGAAGTTAATTAAGATGGTACTCTGAGCTATTAAAGCTTTCAAAAATCGAACACAACAAGATCAAATGGAAGGGAGCGCCGGGGTATTTTGCCTCCGCTCATTATCATAAATGATAGATTAACATTTAAGTGCAAAGATGCCAGTCCACCCCGGTTCTGCTTTGGTCATCCAGTTACGTGGCGCTACATTAATGCTGGTGAGTGCGTATACCTGTGCATGATGTAGGCGAGGCGGTCCACACTGACGGGGTCGGTGGCGAGTAGCGCAGGGTAGAAAACGCCGGCCGATGGTAGCACGACGAGTGGAAGACCGTACTTCAAAAACATGTCGCATACCTGCAGAATGGTCATGAAATTCAGTGTATAATAATTCATGTAGAGTGATACCTTGACTTCAGAGTGTTTTGGGGACCAATAGAGCTGCAGATCAAAACACCTCTCTGATCAATGAGATTGCGTTACCGTCTCATAAAAGTCCAGGATGAAGTTGAGTAGGAGCGAGTGGCAGCTCTCCAGCTGCAGCCCCACAGTGGCCAGATGATCCACGAATTGCACCAGCTGCAACACGGAATCCTTAAAGTCCGACAGAGTCATCGATCTGGAAACAAAATGGAAAACAGTTACAAAGCAATAGTAGGATAGTAGACCAACAGAGTGCGATACAGTATTAAGAAACTCGTCATAGAATCCGTGGTTTGATGGTCCTTACAAAAAGGTCACTGAAACGGACTTGATACCCATTTTGTACTGAGGCTGTCCCCCCTAAGCAAGGCACTAGGTGACTCGCCCATCAACTGATCAACATTGATAGGTTGGCGGTTGTATATTATTCCCGGCACTGAATATTGGATTTCCTCACACGGGACTAACAACGGTTGTTTTTCTCAGTAGGAAGGCTGGCCATGTCGATCTCCAGGTGACAGCTTTTCATTTATTGCCATTGCGGATTTTATGCTTAAGCCCCCTTCATGAAACTTACATGGAGGTGTGGCTGCTGATGCTGATGTCCACGTCATCCTCCAGTGCGTACACCGAGTGCCAGGTCAGCCAATTCCGCAGCATAACGTTTAGACATTCCAACAGCCCGCACTGAGAAAACACACACACACACACACATGCACACACAGGCATACAGACATCAGTCGAAACTAGCGCTATTAAATCACATAGGAAAGTGGTTCTTGGATGTAATGGCATCAAACAAACTGGAGCAGAACACGTACCTTGAAAAATGGTGAGGACGTGAAGTACAGCTGCTTGAGGGGCTCCAACAGAAGCTGTCCCATTTCTGAAGAGGCAGAGTCAGTAAGTCAATTTTATTTATGTAGTGCTTCTCCGAGAAGGGACTCACAAAGTGCTTTGCATGGTCAACCGTCAAACACAAATTTCATACAATTTGTAAAGAAATAAAATTACAGGTGGTCAAAATGTCTACAAAAGAGGCAGCGTTGAACTCAAGTGGGAGTTGCAGCTCGAGGAAGTCATTGACATAATCAACACAAACAAGCTTCTCCGTTTATGACTCCGTTTATGGAGTTAGGCTGGGCGAAGATCAGACACATACATCTGATGGCCGGCCGGACTACACTGTCTAAAATGCTATCTTAGCCAAAAGATAAGCACAGCATTTTGTTTTTGATGGATGTACAGATATGCGTTTAAAAATGGCGAAAAATTATCATGAACCTACTGTAGCTCGGCACCATGGGAATGTTGCTCAGCAGGCCGAAGATCTGCGGTCGCATGAGGCATCCGTCCCAGACAGTTAGGAATTTGTAAAGAAACCCTTCAGAACTAGAAAATCCCTCCTGGTAAAGATATTAAGACATAACAAATTTGTTTAAAAAGTAAAATAATGAATGGAAAATTTCAAGATGGCAAAATGCACGTAGATGAGAGGCACAGAGTGGTTCACCTGGAGAAATTGGTGTGCACACAGCAGCCTGTTCAAGAACTGCAGAGCCTCGTCGGAATTCTGTGTTGCGCCTCCATCTCGACAAAACAAAAATTCTGAGAAGAGAGTGAAAGGTATCAAATTTTAAAAAGTCCATCACATTCCAGATTCCACATGCGTTTGTTCCCTAAGCTTTTCCTCCAACTGCTTTTTAAGCTGATGCTTAAAAGAACGTACAAGAGCCACGGTCCAACTGCCGGTTAGCTTAGATTTGGGCACATCTCCCTGACAGGGGAGCTGTCACGCTTATCTGCAACCTTACCTTCTCGGAGTGCGTAGCCAAGCCAGAAGTTGAGGCGGAGGAGGCCCGACTCCTCCTGCACACAGTCCAGGTAGTGCAGAGCCACACTGGTAGACAGCAGAGAACCCATCTGAGCTGGCAGCTGGTGCGGGGGAAAAAGGAAGCCAAACATAAGCGAACTAGATGTGTCACAAGTCCTGACCTTGGGGCCACAAATAAAAAATTCATATGTAGAAAGGCAATGACAAATATGCAACTGTACGCATGAAGTTAAATATTGCACCACATGCCCTCAAAGGTGGTCTATTAGTCACCTTTAATTTGCATGAAGGCAGCCTGATTCAAGATTAAAGTCACCAAGTAGACTTTTTTTCTTTTTAAATAATTTTCACAGTGCAAGCGGTCTGCTACTTCAATAATCCTTCATCAGCCTGTAATCCGAATAACTCACTCGGTGGGAGAATTTATACAGTCTCATATAATGTGCGAACAGCTGCTCCCTTCCCCTCCACCGTGGGCACTTTGTTAGAGTAATAAGCAAATGACAATGAAGTGGGGAAAAGAATGGATGCAGCTCAACTGTCCTATCAAATGGTTAAAAGCATGATGAGGGGGATTCATTGGTGGTCTATTGTGAGGAGTTTGATCAGGACTTGACTGATTTAATATGGCCATATGTACAGGCGACCAACCAGGACAAGTAAATGGTTGAGAATTTATGTTTCACGACACAAAATGTGTGAGCCTTAAAACATCATTTTGATTATTAGAACTTTATATGAGGCTTTTCAGCTTTTACTATTCCTTCTTCCTGGCCTACTCTTCTTTTTCTCAATTTTATGGGGCAAATAAAAACAATCCACTAAGTAGAATAAGGCTATTAAAAAGAAAGTCTGATACTAAGTGTAATAAAAAAAGTGGTGGGCAGAATACAAAAACAGAGACACAGCACCACCTTGTGGATGGATAGAAGCGTGCACAGAGAAATGGACAGTCAAGAGATCCCAATTTATGATGTATCGGCGTTATAGTGTCATAAATGGTGCGATATGCAGTGACACGAGCAGGCACGCACAGCAACTACCATGCTGTTTTTCGTGGAATTGTTTTATACACATGGACTCGAAGTTGTTGGGGTTTTTTTTTTTACAAATATTTACTGTAATTGTGACTTTTACAACTGCGTTGATGAGTGACCAAGTCACATTCTGATGTATAAATTCAGGTTTCACTGTTTTTGTAGGAATGGAATTCTGTCACATCGTACTTTAACTACATATACATACATGCATACACACACACACACACACACACACACACACATATATATATATATATATATTTTTTTTTGTAGTAGAGTCACAAAAGACAAAAGCCATCCAGCCATTCAAGCACAGCTGTTGTCGATGTCAACCGGTGGCGCTTTTAAAGTTTGTTTTAGTTTTGTAAACATAAAATGTAATTTCGTTTAGTTTTTGTTTTTGTCAAGCATTATTGTTGTTGTTTTTTTTCGTTAACAAAAGGAGCAATGTCAACCGGTGGCATTTTTTAAGTTAGTTTTTTTTGTAAACTTGAAACTTAATTTCAGTTTTCATTTTTCTAAAGCATCATCATTTTTTTTTCATGAATGAAAATGTTTACTCAATTTAAGTTTAAGTTATGTTGTTACTTCTCTGTACGGTAATTAAAATAACCATGGTCTCACGTCAGTAAAGTGGTCACCTATTCAGACCTTTTAAAAAGTTGTTGAATTGATTACTGAGGCACACAACGTATTCTCTAGTGCTGTCATGTCCGCTGTATTCTTTTAAGTTAAGTCCATCTTAATGTTATGGTAGCACCTGATGTATTGCAGTAAGTTTGCATGTCACTGTGTACCTCTATGCGGTGCATGTTCTCCAAAAGCTCCGCAAAGGAACGGAGGTGCGCCAGAGGGACCAATTTTCGGTTGGAGGACAATTCAGCCTGAGACTCCTTATTAAGAGCACAAGTCAGCACTGGCAGTTCCAAATGGCAATGTTTCTGAAAGAACAGCACAACGGTGGGATGAGGATTAAATATTTATGGGCTAGGATTTCCGCAAGCGCTTCTTCTTTCGTTAAATAAATAATTGCGGCGGTGTCCATGAAAAATATTGAGAAGATGGTTGCTTCACATCCAAGGAGATGCGGACTTAAAAGTTGCCACAAAAATTACAGCCAAAACAATGTGCGTTTTGAGGTTGAGATTTAGAACCTCCATACCCTTTTCCTTAGGTTGCTCTGATCTTTCATGGTGAGGGTCACACCGGCACTGGGAGCGATCGCCGCACTGTTCTTCTTCTGGACAAAAGCTAGCGCCGATTTCCAGGGCGAGTTGTGATTCCTGAAGCCACGCTGTGAAGAAATATGACGGAGGACATTACACATTCTTTTTTTTCTCTGCGCACTACCTCTTGAGATCCACTCATAATTAGACCCGCCTTAAAATAAAATATAATCATGCCATAACCCTTACATGCACCCTGTAACCTGATAACATGATAAGCTGTCCATTGTAGTCACCGCTGCCCTGAAAGGGTTAATATGGCTAGAATCTAGCCATGATAGCAATGCTCAGTTTTGAATGATACTATCAGTTGGGTTCAAAGGGGTGGGAAAGGTACGTTCTATTTTTCACATTTATTATTGGATGTGGTTGACAGGGGTGTAAAACCAAATAATTTTTTCTAGCTTTTTTAGCTATGGGACAGGGGCTTCCATGGCATTATGCTAGGATGGAGACATTTTTGGTCCACTTTTTGAAATGTGTTGTGCACTTAATAAAATAGCTATTGAGTGTTTAACATGACATGTACGAACCTTCATTCTGGACGGAACAGAAAGTGTCACCAGTTCAGGGCAAAACACTTTATATAAGGACAGCAGGTGCAGAAGGAAGGGTTGTTTTCCCTGAGAAAACAAAATACACATACAAATAGGGCACATTTGTTATTTATTATTGCCCATTTCAATTCTGTCGCTATCAAACAAGCCACACTCTCAGATTAGGTGTGGAGCCTTACCGCTTGTTTAAAATAAGAGTTTAAAACTTGTTACCTGTAGAAGGAAAGATAACATAATGCCCAGCCCGCATCTTTAATAACAATTAGACATTTTATTTTCCAGGAGATGCACCCAGTTTGCCTCAGTTTTAGACGGTTCCTTCCAATTCTCCATAACAGTCCTTTTTATTTTGTTTTCCATTTTTACAAAAATTATAATGCAGCAATATTACGTTTTTGGGTGGCTCTAGTGAACTACAAATGATCGTCGCACTTACCAGTCTGGCTTGTAAATCCAGTAATTTTCGTACTCGAAACACTCGCACTGCAAACAATTTAACAAATGAAAAGAAACGGTTAGTAAAGCAAAACACACATTTTTTAAAAGATGAGGAAGATAATGATGGCAAAGGCGACAGTCATCAAATGTCAGCATTGACTTACCATTTTGCTTTGTGGTTAGAAGGTACAACAGGTGGCAGATGAAGGGACACTGGAACAAAATTAGAATACAAAGTGACTGAGCGCTTGGGAGTGTTCCGGAAGCACTCAGGACACCCAAACATCCAAGAAAGAGGACACATACCAGGTTTTCCTCTGTCACAAAGCTGAAAATGAAGCCATAGATGGCTCTCAGTTGATCCTTTGCATCAATCATGTCAAACACTGTCAAGACCCACTTGACGAAAAGAACCTACAAATAGTATGGCAGGGCGTTAAAATACCAGTCAGAAACAAAATACATTAACATACCGGTACTTCATACAGCAAGGGAGAGGTCAAGTGTAAGCGCTATTTAAGGAAAAGACTTTTGACTTGATTTTGTGGTTGGATTAGATGATTAAAAGACAGAAATAACCCTTTTCTTTGTAATTATGTCACTTACTTGTGTGCTAATGGGTATTTTGGAGACACCCAGCCAAGCTACAGCTCGGACCACGGCATCCTGAGGCACCACTGTAGCAGGAATCAAACACTTAAGCACTCGGGGACACAAACTCGTTCCTGCACACAACAAAAATCGGGGCACGGGGGGGTATTTTGGATAAAAAAAAATTTCGGGCCGTATCTCCTTATAAATTGAATTGAATTGAATACAACTTTACTATCAAATGTGCTGTACATATGTGTAACATACAGCACAGATGAAATTTCTTCCCTCTCAAAGTAAAATAAATCAAGATTATGTTTTACAATCATCTATCATCATTAGAGTGTCGTTAACAGTGTACCCTCTTCCACCACAAAAACAATGGAATGTCCATTTTCCAACTGAGGTATTTTATCAATATCATACATATGAGCTTTTGTGTCTGTTTTGGTCTAGTGACTCTCAGGTGCGAGATGGCTGAATTTCCCCAACCTGATGAATACAGTACAATATTATATATCCATTCATCTACTGTTCCATTCATCCATCCATCATCTTACCCATGCGAAGACTCATGGCAAACTCTAGCATCACAGAGATGGCATCAGGTGGAAGTCCTTTAGCATATGCCACCTTCTCCACCACCACCAGGTTCCCCTCAAAGACATCATTGCCCATCACAGGAGTGCCTGCCTCAACTAGATGGTATCACAGTGGGAACACAAAAATGCAACAGCAGCAGTCAGTCACAGCAGTTACACTATACGGACAAAAGTAACAGACCACCTTGGTGTCACGCCTAAAGGAAGTGAAAATTGATCTAGCATTAATGGGGGACTTTCTACGAGGTTTGCATATGTCTGAAGGGATTTTAATCCACATTTTGGACACCAGAGGCCATGAATATCACATCTTGCTGTCCATCTCCATCCCAAATATGTTGGGTGGGTCAAGGCTCTGTACTAGGTCTTCCACCCCCAAACTGTCCAAACACAAAATGAAAGAGTTAATTCTAGCTACTTAATAGATTGATAGGTATGTGATGCTTTTGATCATGGTGGGTCAAGTAAGAGTAAACACACACCAGTGTTAAACTAATCGGGTGACGTCACCACACCTACGGTCGAACTCTCGTGTACACAGAAGCGTTCAATGCCGAACACATTCCAATTAACTTCATGTTTTGATATAAACTCCAGTATTCACGGCAGTTCACATGTTCCCGTAGAACGAAAAAACAGTCCTACCGTCAGAGAAATACTTCACGGCCGCAACAAATGGGTCCCCCGCCTCATTTTTCCGTTTCTCTATTTCGGCGATTCTCTGACTTCTGTTTAGGCTCCGATTGGACACAGGCTGGTCGTTTGATGATGAATTGGTCGAATCCGGAGACTCCGATAAGTATTGCATCGCTTCCATGTCTACATTGCTAAAACTTAATGACACGAAAGGCCTCCTTGTTTTCCACCATTCAAAAGACTCAAATGCTCCCGCGACCGTTTACTCTGCGCTTGCGCAGTAGGGTACATTTGCCGAGGTGCATTGTTGGTAATGCAGTACGTACGGAAATTCATTCCCAAAAGTAACGACATCATTTCTACTTTTCAATTTAATTTCTGTTTGTTGAGCCGTCTTGTCATTTTTTTCGAGTGTATATTTCTGAATTTGGTATTTATAGACCTGTATTAAATATTAATTAAATATGGTACCACTGTACCAACAACTTAGCTGCAACGCTGCAAGTTCGCACAGGGGGCCACATCCGGCCCGCCCACATTCTCAGACTGGCCCTCATATGCTTATGAAGTTTATAGTAAAACGTAAATATGCTGTGGTTGACTTGCGGCGACTTTCGATGTATTTAACGCCTTTTCCGACCCCTCATGCAAATATTCACCCCCAAAGAGTCGAGCAAAAATAAAAACAGCTCTCCCAATGTTATCAACATTCCTATTTCCCGCACGGTGGGGATACGAGGGCAAATATTTTGTCTGATACTGTACACAAATCTAGTTGCAGATACTGCAAATGCTGGGCATTGTATAAATATTTACTGTACAGTATCATTATAAACTAGTACAAATTACAAATTCAATTTTAGAATTAAAAGTGTAAAGGTGCAATTTTAATTTCATTTCTGATTTGTATGTCCTAATTATTCATTCATTCATTCATTCATCTTCCTAACCGCTTGATCCTCACTAGGGTCCCGGGGGGTGCTGGAGCCTATCCCAGCTGTCTCCGGGCAGTAGGCGGGGGACACCCTGAATCGGTTGCCAGCCAATCGCAGGGCACACAGAGACGAACAACCATTCACACTCACACTCACACCTAGGGACAATTTAGAGTGTTCAATCAGCCTGCCATGCATATTTTTGGAATGTGGGAGGAAACCGGAGCACCCGGAGAAAACCCACGCAGGCCCGGGGAGAACATGCAAACTCCACACAGGGAGGCCGGAGCTGGAATCGAACCCAGTACCTCTGCACTGTGAAGCCGACGTGCTAACCACGGGATACCGGGCCGCCTGTCCTAATTATAAATATACAAATCATATCAACACACAAAGCAATTTATTGAAAAAATGTTTTTTCTAATTAAAAATGTGTGTTGACAAAGTTGAGGTTACCATGTTGGCTTCGGCCTCGGCAGGTCTTCCACTTTCTCATTTTGGCCCCTTTGCAAAATTAATTGCTTTTAATTTCTGGGATAATGATTTGTTAATTTACTAGATAGATAAGATATACACTATCTATCTATCTATGCCAGTGATGTACAGTATTGTGACAGGCAGAATAAGTAAATGCTCTATCCACCGGTTGCCAGCCAAACAATAGAATAGCTTTGAGCCAAATTAAACAGACACCGATTTCTACATTGAGGAAGTAAACCATTACTACATTGTAGCAACAGTATGAATAGGCTGACATTTTTTGGGGGGTAAGCGCTGAGATTCTTTTTAGGAACTTATTCATGGGGGCGTTGGTGCATTTGATGAATCGAGGAGAGTTGCACACCCTCAGTTGGTGCTTCCTGAAGTCTACAGTAACGAAAGATAGTCACAATAGTCAGGTGCAGGTAGAATAGTTTTGTATATTTAAAAAAAAAAAAGACAAGAAAAAATCAATTGAAACATTCACATCATTTAGCGCACATATCACTTACACTAAAAACTGAGGTATCTTCTGTTTTGTTTGTTTGTTTTTTTGTTACAAAAAGACTGCTTAAAAATTAGGACAAATTCAGACACTTTGACAACTGAAACTGCAATCTTTTTAAGGTAATACGTTGTTCATCGTAGGAGAAAAAAACATTGAGGGAAAATGTTGCAGCATCTCAGCGAAGACAAATCAAAGCAATTTCAGTCAATATAAAACTTAAATACTGTTCGTAAAATTAGATATTCTTCTTTTCATCAACCAAAGAAATACAGTACATAATTCTTCTTTTTTTCCACAAGTGCCAACTGAACTTTAACAATATTGCCTTTTAGTTGACTGATTTAAAGTTAAGGTTGCAGTAGTAGTACACTCTGAATATTTAAGACATAAAGACAACAGCAACTGAAAAAAACATGAGAACAGAAAGACACAAATCCCCACTATTACAACATTATTCAGTAATTTGCATACCGTGGTTCCTAGGACGTCGACTAAATAATACATTTAAAACCAAAAGAAATGAACTGTGTGATAGTGTAAACAAATTACAGCCAGTGAAAATCATGGGACTATTATTTTTAGCACTACTGAGATTTTCAATTATAAATAACAGAAATATTCTGAAGAGGTTCCTGGTGCAGTTGCTTCAAGTTCCTTTCTTCCAACTCCAATCATATCAGCTCCACAGAGTAAGGCATTCATCGTAGCGTGAGAGAGAAAAAAATCATTTCCACTGCTCCACATTGTCCATGTAGTCTTCCATGGTACCGCTTTCATCCATTTCCCACCAGTCTGGAAGGAGCCCGTCAGAATCCACACCCCCATTTTCCTCTGCATGTTCTAGCGAATGATTTTCAGTCACAGGGGGTGCTAAGGTGGTCTTCTGCTGGTGTGCTTGTTTGGTGATGAGCCTTCCTCGCAGTCGCCTCCTCTCCTGCTGCCGCCTCTCCCTGGCCTGTCGGCGCTCCCGCTGCCGTGCAAATTGGAAACGCTGCAGGAAGAGATCTCGGGCGTACTCGTACAGTTCCACGTCCCAGCGGTTGAGCTGGCGGATTCGGCACTGAGTCTCAGCGGGGACGTCCACCCCGGAAGCCCGCGTCCCATTGAGCTGCGTGAAGGGAGCGATGAAGGCCAAATCGAAGGTGCGTTCGAACAGGTACTGGGTTTTGCGTTGGTACTCGGTTAGGCCAAAGAAGGCCATGCCGCGCAGGTTCCGCTTGGCGCTCTCAAGCAGCACGGCCCAGCGCTCGTCTTCGTTCATGGCCGAGACGTTGTAACAGCCAACCAGGCTCAGGTCGGCCAGCATGCGAGTCTGCCGGTTGTTGGCCAGGTTGTAAGGGCAGTCGGTGAACTCTTGCAGGGAACAGCCCGACCAGTCATCACCTGCGTAGCAGCTGGGCAGCTCGGACAATGTCGGCGAGCGGCCGTCGCACACGTGCAGGGAAGCCTTCCAGGTGGCGCCGCGCTGGACGTGACGCCACTCACTTAGGTAGCGCGACACCGGGTCTCTCAGGATGGTTATGTAGTAGTAGTTCCGACTGGAGAGAGGAAAAAGTCAAGCCTTAGGATATTCTCCATCCATTTTCTTATTATTTAATGCAGTCGATCCATGCTGCTCATGGGGGAATTGTTTTGCGTATAATTGACATCCATTTAAATCACTGTCATAATAATCTGGATCCCTAATGCAACCTACCGATACTTGTTTTTGTTTTCCATCTTAAAGATTTCAATTTGTTTTTCCAATAGTTAGGCAAGATATAGCTCAAAATCAAGGTGGAAATGTTTCTAAATAATTTATCTTGGTCTCATTTTTGTGGTTGTTTGTTGTTGTTTTTTTACATTTCAAAACCTAGTATATGAGCTGGGGTGTCAAGGCTTTTCATATTCACTGTATCAATACTACAACAGCATTGTATTATATGAGCAGACTCTTCAGACTACCTCTGTACAGTTTTGGGCACCTCTCGGGAATCCATCCGTGATGGGACGCAGCGTGTCAGCTCAGTCCAGTCAGCGTGGAGGCCGCAGCTCCAACCAGTGGAGAACCTGGAGAAGAGCCACGTTTCTTTCTTGCCCGGACGGTAGCAAGTGCATTTCTTTTGGCCAGCGTGGCACTCGCACGGCCGCTCCAGCTGGATGTTCCGCACAAGGTGTCGGCCGAATGTGGTGCCGCCCGTCTTCTGGATATGTAAGAATACAATGACGTCGTCTCCCTTTATGTTGAAGTCCACAGCGCGGTTCAGGTCCGCCTTGGTGAAGTTGAAGCGGGGGATAAAGCGCACCAGGGCCCCATCTTCTGCAATGTACGGATCCCGTTTCTCTTGGATGTCACCACCACCATTTCGGGAATCCGCGGTGCCAGCCATGTGGAGCCAGGACCCCAGCTGGTGGAGCATCTGGCACTCGGTCCTGCTCGGACAAACGTACTGGATCATGATGACGCCAAAGATCAATGCCATGAGCAGCACCACCAGGAGCTTGTGGTGGCTGATGGACTTGTCATCCATTTTTTCAGGGACGAACAGAAGAACATCACTCGTGAGAACCGGCTCGATGAACAAGCGAACTAAGCAGCCCCCACAAAGCTACAAAAAAGCAGAGAAACGTAAATCCTTTTTCTCAAGACAATGCCCTGGACAGACCAAAGATACAGTAAGGAGAAACACAGCAGGGGTCTTGAATGTTAAATCAACTCCCTTGACACGCTGAACAAGGCCCTTCTCTTTATGCTTTCCAAAAAACATAAACACGCTTCACTGGATTGTGTCCTTATCTTGAAGCACGTGTATCCATTCGTACGTCGTTTCCACGGCGGTCGATCACCGCACACGGTGTGTCATTGAATCAATCTGCAAAAGAATGCCTGAAAATGTCTCTCCTCTTCATTGAGCTAGAGGTGACAGCTTTCAAATTAAATTCTGTTTCGCTCTCCATAAATGCTCGTGGATGCAGGGGGAGAAACGACCACCACCACCAAACAATAACACCGAGCCGACAGCGAGCTCGGTCGCTACCGCTTGTTAGGCTCGTCGAGAAACACCACATACGAGGAATTTCACGCGCCACTGAATCCACGGATGACACACAAATACATCAGCATCACCGTCTTTCACGTTGTATCGTTCGTTCAATCCATCAAGTCACGATTTCGTGGTAGTGTAGTCGTAAAAATTACAAGTGGTTCACGCGTCCCCACCGTCCAATTCCTGACCCTTTTTCCCAGAAGCCTTTGCGCCGATTCTGGCGTTAAATGACGTCATCTTAACGTTAAACACAGGGTCTGTGGACACAAACAGAATGAACGCACGAAGATATGTTCGGGGTTTTTTTCCGTGTCAACACATCGCGTATATTGGCATGCCGATGTATTCATAATATTCTATAAATAATAAAATAAAATGCACTTTTCCTCATCGCCGAAATAGCTCAGTTGGGAGAGCGTTAGACTGAAGATCTAAAGGTCCCTGGTTCGATCCCGGGTTTCGGCATTTTGACGTGCCAGATATTGCCGACGGATTTGATGCATTCATTCATTCATTTTCCGAACCGCCTTCTCCTCACGAGCGTCGCAAGGGGTGCTGGAGCCTCTCCCAGCTGTCTTCGGGCAGTAGGTGGGAGACACCCTGAACCGGTTGCCAGCCAATCGCAGGGCACACAGAAACGAACAACCATTCACACTCACACCTAGGGACAATTTAGAGTGCTCAGTCAGCCTGCCATGCATGTTTTTGGAATGTGGGAGGAAACCGGAGAACCCCGAGAAAACCCACGCAACCATCCATCTTACCGCTTATCCGGGGCCGGGTCGCGGGGGGCAGCAGCTTTAACAGGGAAGCCCAGACTTCCCTCTCCCTAGCAACTTCTTCCAGCTCTCCCTGGGGGATCCCGAGGTGTTCCCAGGCCAGCTGGGTGACATCAAGATCAAACAATAATGTTAATACAATGTCTCTCTCAGTGCTGTTGTGCGTAGTTCCGCGAAATAAATTTAAATTATTGCTCTTGAAAGTGCATGTGACGTCAGACCCGTACGTCACTGGTGGTTGGACTAATCTCAAAGATCGTGTGTTAACGAAGATGATCCACACAAACAAAATGGCGAAAATATAGGTCATGACACACTAATATACATCTGGGGGGGAGTAATTGATTTGTTATCTAGTCATTGGATAGCAGATAATTATATACATGAAATTTCTGTCGTGTACTGACTCTAGGGTAGCAATCTATGTACTCTGACTCTAACTACCTGCATGTCTACCCTCACGGCATCCATGAATCTCCTCTTTGGCCTTCCTCTCTGTTAAAATTTAACCCAACGTGTTTGGTCAAGATTAACCGTTAAATCCTCAACCAAATGTACTCGGTGTAAATAAACCAGCATCGGCTTGGTCCCTTTTGGACCTAACGCCGGGCTCATCTATTTCACACAATGTGGGTTACTTTCAACCCAGTATGTCTAAGAGTTTACGCCACCTTAGTGATGGTGGTAAAATAAGTCTTTTTAGGAGCTGAGTGATGGAAAAATTTGCGACGGTTGTGGATTAACTCAATTGAAATACTGTTAGATTGACATTTTAAAATTATCCGAGTGAGACATCTTCTTTTGTTGTTAATGCCTCTGCACGTTGTAGTTGCGTAAGTTGAAATGTTGAGCTGAGCTGAGTCGTCGGGTCTCCGCCCTTGCTCGGAAACTAATGTCAAATACGTGCCGACTCCAAAAGCCTTTTCCAAATTATACGCACTGAGATGTGCTGATTTCACTTCGCTGCATTTCGTTTTACAACTTTACAACTGAGCCCCCCCTCAACCAGCGGACATGGAGCTGGACCGGCGACTATTGCTGGTTCACTGCGCCGTGCACGCCCTCTCCATGGCGGCGGGGTTGCTAGTGGTCGTACCGATGGCCCTCAACGGCTCCGCGTTCAAAGGCCGATGCGCGCTCTTCTCCAGCGGCTACTGGAGGACCGAAGGGGTTCCGCAACCGCAGCCTGGTGAGCGGGAGGCAGGGGCCGTCGCCCGCCTTGTTGTGCAGCAGTGGGGCCCGCCGGCGGCATGCCAGTTCGCTACCTTCGTGGGAATTTTTACGGTGCTGTACGGGGCTGCGCAAGGGTGGAGATGCCTCTTCTACCTCCACGGACGACATGACGAGTTAGTGGACTCAACGCACCACATGAATAAACAACACGCGTTTGGTAGCGATAAGAGATTATTGTAGATGGCACACTTCAGTGACCCAGATATGATTCCAGTGTTCTCGGAGTAGTGCAAGTGAGGAAATTAACTGAAGTGCACCAAAACTGTTTGTGTTGCATTTGTTTTTTTTTATGCAGTGATAATATAGTCATGTTTTTCAAACATTCTAAATCTTTACAAGAGCAAAGGCATTATTCTTGGGATAAATAGTTGAGGTTTGATGTAAATAAAGTTGCTTTGAATAATGAATGGACGATTTTAAAGTCAAAGTTCAACAAGGGGCAAAACTCATATACTAGCAAGTGAATTTCAACTACGACCTTATCTCGTAATATGTTTGTCTTTTAGTCCGGGGAAAAAGTCTTTGTTAAAAATATGTATATATTATTACTACAATACTGCATATTTTGTTCTAAAATAAAGAAATATTCATGCAGGGATGTCAGACTTTTGTGATGATACATCACATTTATAACAGGATTTTTAATTGACCCAAAGCTAAGGTGGGAGGAATAAAAGTTTCTTCATTTTTGTTTTGTGTTTTATTTGTAAACTCGTCATTTGCAGTATTAAAAAAATGTTACGACACAAAGATTTATTGCACATAATTTTTGCACCGGGCCTTCAGTACAAACACCTTCGTTTGAGAGCCACTGGCGGATTTGTGCATGTGGTGCATGCAGCAGCCACATCACCATATGTAAATTACCATTATCCTCATGTTGAAATTTCCAAGTAGTCTAGTTGTTGCTTCAAAGTGATGGATGGCAGGTAGCCCAGAGATCCGATTACTTGTATGCAGGTATTCAATTACGATATGTCCCCTTTCAATTCATACAAAATAACCTGGTGAATATTTTTTCACTCTACTATATTGGTTTAAGTTTAATGAAATTCTCTTTTGCATGTTTCTTGCGCAGCACTTTGTTTTCATCCTTCTTGACGGTGCTGCTGAGCGCATGTATGCTGTTCCTGTCAGGCGGTGCCAGCGTCATCTTGTCCCTGGGCCTCGCCTCCTGGTGCGACACGGTCACCAACAATAACTCGGAACCCTTCAGGTGGGTCTCACACTGTGGCGTTTTACTATTGTTATTTTCTAAAACTGAAAGGCATTTTCATTTCTTGATGTCCAGCTGTGCAGCATCCCAGTCGGTTCTGCTATATCTGGACGTGGACACGTCGTCCTTCTACACAGAGCTCAGTCTGGCGCAGGTAAGAGCGCTCACTGAACCAAGATGGTGGATCACAGTGGAGCATTTTACTGCTAAAGACGGGAGCTACAAATATTATTACAGTTGGATTCAAGGTTATTGTTTCGTATCAAATCAAGTGAAAGAGGATGGCAACATGCAAGGTTTGCAAGTTAAAAAACAAAATGAAAACAAGGCAACTGTGACATCCAAATACATCTAAATTGTCAAATATATAAACCCCAGAAAGTACAACAACAACAACTATGCTAAAAATTAATTAACTTAAACGCCACCAGCTGCCAACTGAATGCAACCCAACTCAAGCAATTTGGCGAAATAATCCTAACCTGGCTATTTATCAGAATTAAGGCATTTTGTATTCTAAACTCTATCATAGATTTCCCCAAAATTGCCTGCTTTCTTCTGGTTAATCCACGATTGACTCATACGGGATTACCCCATATTTGAGTGAGTCTTGTCTCTGTGCTCAGGCTTCGCTGTGGTTTGTGACGCTGTTGTGGTTGCTCCAGTCTACCTTGGCCTTCATGCGTCTGTACCATTCGCATAACGGGCCATGCATCCTGCGGGAAAAGGAACTTCTTCTGAGGGATGCCCCGTCTGAAGGCTACCCCTCTACCCCTCCGTCTTCCCCAGAAACCCCCACCATCATGGTCTGACGCTCTAAGGAACCCTTAAAGGAAGCTGACAGGTTTATTTTTTGTACATATGGTGTGTGAACAAGCCCATCAAATTTCATTATAAGGTCAGGTATAATGTATTGTTACATTGATGTAGCGCTGCATGGATTTGCAGAATCACTTATCTCTGGGTCATTGTAGCATCAGTATGGACAGATGTACTGTATATTTGTCAGATTTAATTTTTTTAAATCATTTATTAAAATAAACAAAATAAGTAATTCATAATAAAACAGAAGAAATTACATGGCAATCTCAATGGACAGAATTGCTCAAATTATTTTTCCTTGCCACGTATTTGCCTGGGCACTTGTTGCCAAGCAGATTTTGTGGGGCTCTATACCCTGTGTGTGAGACAGAAAATTATACACAGTTTTTAATTTTGTCAGTGAATCATTGTGCTGTATAAAATATTTTAAAAATGCATATTTAAAAATGAAAAACAGCACCATAGGCTGGATCCAGGGGCACGTTGCTACCTGATTGATCACAGCAGCCATGAACTCCCACAGTTCAAGTGGGCATATTACCAGTCAGTATCATCAATAATGCCAACAGTATTTTATTGTGTTTACTTATCCTTTGAATTTGCATTGCATATTATTACATCAATGACATCACTAGCTAGAGAATGATGATGTTCATGTGTCTCCATTCTATGTAATGTGCATGTTTGTTTACAGAAGAGTTTGCACTTTTTATCTCCTGGTCATGGAGAAATTGTGTGGCGTGACGTCTGAGTTTTCGGATGTAGCACTCAGATGCTTTTATAGTGGAGCATGTAATGTGGTGAGAGTGACTGAGCACCATGTACAGTGAAACAGTCTCACTGTGTGCGCATGAAGCCTCTCCCCTAACCCTTATCTATATTTTGTCAAGTGACAAAAAAATAAGCACAACTATCCATGTCTCTGCCAACGATTTTTTTTAAAGTTATGATGCTGTCGATGCGGATGCGACCACTGTAAATGAAGTCACAGATGAAACTGTCCATGTTGAAGTTTGTGTGGAACCCAGACGGGTCTGCAGACGTGCCAATTTTGTTGAGTAACAAATGAAGCAAAGTTGAACTTGTGATGATACAGAGACAGCGGAGTGAGGAGCATGAAGAAAGCAGTGATGGCAGTTAGTCACTTTTTTGTACTTTGTAACTTGATAAATAATGACCAACAATGTGTAGTTTCTACCTCTTGTACTTGTTTGTGTTCCATAATGTTCCAGGTTTTGCAATGTTATTGTCAAATAAAGAGCTTATTTTCAAAGAAATGTGTCTTGCCTTATTGATTTGTAGAGAACATAAGCTGAAATTGACATGTCATTGGTTTGTGAACCCATCCAAAATGTGGTCTTTGTATATTTTAATTTGTCAGTATTTTATATACATTTTTACTGTAAACAGCACAGCATCCAGAGTAAATAGCTTACTTGAGCTTAATTGGATTTATTTAGATCAGGGGTTGCCAACGTGGTGCCCGCGAGCACCAAGTAGCCCGTGACGACCACACCAATAGCCCGCCAGTGCTATGATTGTTATTTGGTAGTTGAAATTATGATTTTAAAAATGCAAACACAGGCAGTACTGCGAGACATCTTTAAGATGATCATCGCCTGAAAATCAAAATTAAATATTAAAAATAACACATTCTAATATTATCAAATGTAATTTGTACAAATGTTATTTCAGACGTGTATCAATTTGGTAGCCCTTTACACAATCAGGACACATTAAGTAGCTCTCAAAAAAGTTGGTGACCTCTGATTTAGATAATATTAATAAACTACTGGTCATCCCAACAAACTAGAATGTCGTAGAAAAAATATATTTCGGTAGTTCAATTTCAAAAGGTGAACGTCATATTTATTCATGACACAGTGCAATTAATTATTTTATTTTTATTTCATCATGTCATGAAAGTGGAATATTACAGAATCATCAGTCAGAGTGAGCAGCATCAGAGTAAGCATACACTAAATAAATGAGAAACAACAAAACAAAATAAGAAAAAATGGAATGCAGGTCTACTTTCAATATATCCGATACTGTGTTTTTCATTCCAGCTTTAATTCACAACATCGACAAGACGTAGTTACTTTTATTGTCGCTTAGTGGCAGGAAACATTTGAAACGTGTAAAATCTGCAAGACGGGAGAGACGAGGAAGTAAGGTGGAGCTCGTGTCAGCCAATCAGGTGCCGAGGCTCCATATTGAACCATTGTTTTGGTTTAAGACTGTGAAATCGCCATCGTTTTGTTTTATTTTTGTTTTGTTTTGACCACAAAAATAACACCAAAACGATAGAATTCCACCTCCAGTTTTATATACTCGAAACCATGAAGTTATCGGACATCAAGAAGCTTAAAGTGGCCGAGCTGCGGTCGAGGCTTAACCAAGCCGGTTTGGACAGCCGGGGGCTGAAGGTAGAACTTGTGGAGCGTTTATGGTCTTTACTGGATAACAACGGTGGTCAAAGAGGGAACATACACGAACAGGACGTTCAACGACAAGGTAATCTGCTTCTCTTTAATTATTACACGGATTTATATAAAGTGCGGTTATGTGCTGATCGATACTGAAATATCGATGTCTCCAAAACCAAATTTTCAGTTAATCGATTCCCAAATTAAATTCTCAACTTACATACATACTTTTGATACTTCTGTAATTTGAGTTGATGTATATCAGTAACAGGAATATGCTGGTAACTAAACTTTTGAAATCGTGTCTCAATGGATAAGAGGTTGTCAGTTCAGTCACTACTACTGTACTACCACCAAGATACAATACAATACAATACAATACATGCTGATTTATATAGCGCTTTCACAACAGCGGCAGCTGTAACAAAGCGCTTTACAAAACAGTTAACATAAAGTAAAATAATAAACACAACACATAACATAAAACACGGACAGTCGTGCAGTCCTAACCACTTTTCCATCACACGCTTTGTTGTTTGAAGCAGTTTGGTGTAAAAGCGAAGTTGTATATTAGCTAACACTTTGTCCTGATTTAAGAAAAGAGACAAATCAACCACTATTTTATTTTGTGAATATGCCGAAGAACAGTGCATTTGGCACTGTATAGTGGCTCTGTGCACACTCTTTTTCCTCCTCCTCCACCTCCACCTTCACTTCAACCCTCTGCCCCACCTGTACCAGGTATCACAAAGACCCCGGAAACAGTGGTGGCCTCCGCCTCCTCCTCCCTACTTTTGTCCACTTCCCACGCAGAGCCAGCCAGTGCCACGCTGCCATGTGCACCGGCGGACCGGACCCAAGACTTCTCCGACTCCTCCACACAGACAGAATCTGAAGGCATCCCGAGGTGTCCGTTACCCAATGTTGATGACTGTCAAGCCGAGAAAATTGACCTGGAACCGGCAGAGGAGGTGCGAGGGCGAGCGTTTTACGAGTTTAAAGAGGAGATACGATATAAAAGGTAATGGAGAGGATGAGCACGTGATTTTAAAAAGAGGACTTTTAGAAGGCGGGTGCCACACTGTGACCTAGTGGTTAGCATGACTGTATGTAGTTATGAGATACTGGGTATTTTTACACGAGTGTGAATGAACATGTTGTTATTGTCCACCAGAGCCAAACTACCACAAGGTCCTTTGGAGGAAGATGAGGCAAAAGAGGAAGATGAAGATACACTCAAATTGCATTCATGTGGGTATTTACATGAATGCAATTTACACACATTTTCAACCTGCTTTTATGATAACATTGCCTCATTTATCCTATTCTATTTTCACATAGACGACAGTCATCTGCACTTTCAAGTGGGCCCTGACGGCGCCTGCGGTCAGCCACGATTCTGGGACAGATTTCCTCTCCTGTGGTCTGGATGCAGGCTCTCCCACGGTGTGTCGCAAGGCAGGGTGGGCTTCGAGGTGAGGCTTGAAAGGAGGTTATTGAGCTCTCAGTCGGATGGCTCGGAGAGCGACCAGGCCTACGGGATCCGAATAGGCTGGTCCTTGGTCCAGACATCCCTACTGCTGGGTAAGCATTTATTGTCAGAAATGTTGTGACCATCAGTTTTAGTTTGTCACTCAAAAATAATCTGCACTACTTTTCAAAAGTTATTAGGTGACAATTTCAATTGTTTAATAATGCATAAACATAACAAATGAAATGAGACCAGTAGTATTGATTCATGAATGAAAGAAGCGAGGAAATGCATTGAAATCCTTGAATTTTATTAATAAAGTAGTAAAGGTGCATTTCCAATTGTCAAATATTCCATAGACAATTATCATGGCATCTGCAAATTAGGGACACACATTACTAAAATGACTTCACATGTCATATTATTACAGGATGGTACATTATCGTAGTCGTTTCATATGTAAAGAATAACCTAGTTATGTTTGAAAATAAGTTTCTTAACTCATGTGAAACATGGTACATGTAGTATTGAAATTGAGTTCATTCAGACGGCAAATGACCAATTCTGAAACCATTTTTTTCTGTCTTCAGGTGAGGATGCGCTTTCTTTCGCTTATGATGGACGTGCGAGAAAAGTGACATGCGGGAGAGAAGAAGAGTTTGGAGAGCCGTTTTGTGAAGGTGACATCATCGGCTGTTATGCTGTGAGTGACTTCAGCCTTGAAATTTCTCTTCCTCCACACATTTATGTGGGGTGTACGCATACCTATTTATAACATCTTGAACAGTTTTTGAAATGTGAGACTCCACACCTGACAAGTAAAATATGAGGTAGCGTGTGTTGACTGCTCTCAGATGACAACCAATTCAAACCAAGTTTTGCTTTTTGTTTTCTTTTTGTCTTTTGTTGTTAAACAAGCTTTGAAAGTATGAAGTTGTTTCCCAACATCAACTGTCACAGAAAAAAACTGAAATACTAGCAGATCTTTTTTTCATTACAAATCATATGAAAACAAGTGCTCCCTCTTGGGAAAATTGTCCCTTTAGTAAAAAAAAATGTATGTAAAAATGATCCATAATAAATTAACATTTTAAATGCATTTGTTTTTAAGAGGGGTGGAATGGTGGATGACTGGTTGGCACACCTGCCTCACAATGCAGTGGTGCAGGGTTCGATTCCGGCTCGGGCCTTCCTTTGTGGAGTTTGCATGTTCTCCTCGTGCTTGCATGGGTTTTCTCCAGGTATTCCGATTTCCTCCCACATTCCAGAAATATGTATGGCAGGTTAATGGAACACTCTAAATTGTCACTAGATGTGTGTGAGCGCACATGGTTATTTGTCTATGTGTGCCCTGCGATTGGCTGGCAATCAGTTCAGGGTGTACCCCGCATACTGCCCAAAGACAGCTGGGATAGGCTCTAGCACGCCCACGGCCTTCGTGAGGATAAGCAGTGTCGTAGCCCCTAATGTAGAGTTGTACAGGTGAGGTCAACTTGTTTTTTTCAAAATGAGAGGTTAGCAAAGTCTTTAAATATAGCAACCAAATCACAAAGTTGGCAACACTGACTCGACTATGATATTGATTAATCTCCCAGCCCGAGTATGAGGGTTTACTGTGCTTTATTTTGCACTAATCCTGACTGATCTCATCCCGCAGTCTTTCTCCACGGATGGCGGCGTTCAACTCTCCTTCCACAAGAATGGCCGTTTTCTGGGTGTGGCTTTTTCCCTGGAAGCCTCCGAGCTTGGAGGCCGTGCTCTGTTCCCTCATGTAATCTGTAAGAGCTGTGCGGTTCGCTTCCTTTTGGACCCCACGGCTCCCCCCTGGTATCCCGTTCCTCCGGGCTTCACTACACTGGCGGCACTCCCCGCCATGCTGAGGCATCGCCATGCATCTGCGCCGAGCTCCAGAGCACAGAGTGAGGTAAATTTCTAGCACTCGATCACTTTAAAGCTTGCAGTGAACCCTTATTCGAAAATACAGTCTTCCTCCATCTTTTTCCGATTCGCAGATTATTATTTAAAAACTTCTTGAATTATATAGCAATACTTTCATCATAGACATTATGAAGAAATATTGATGTCATTATTTGGTAAACAAAAAAAAATAATTAAAACACAATGTTTTATCATTTAGATTGTTCAAACTATGCATCTTTTGCCCAGATAAAAGCTTTGACATCTTGGTATTTTCTCAGTCATCTTTATGATCTGGAATGACTTTGAGTTCACAGCTCTGCATCATCAGGCAATAATAGCTTGAATTTCTTTACCTCTTATTGTTTTGAGGCATTTGAATTTTAAGGTGTTTTGAAATTTTTGATTGGTACTCTATCTAAAAATGTTCAACACCCTGTTCAAATTTTGTGAAGTAAAGATGACGGTTGTTTTTTTTTTTCAACAATTAATTGAATCTATCCTGTATGACTGAATTCATCCATCCATCCATCCATCCATCCATCATCTACCGCTTATCCGGGGCCGGGTCGCGGGGGCAACAGCTTTAGCAGGGAAGCCCAGACTTCCCTCTCCCTAGCTACTTCTTCCAGCTCTCCCCTGGGGATCCCGAGTCGTTCACAGGCAAGCTGGGTGACATAGTCTCTCCAGCGTGTCCTGGGTCTTCCTCGGGGTCTCCTCCCGGTGGGACATGACCGGAACACCTCACCAGGGAGGCGCTCAGGAGGCATCCGAATCAGATGCCCAAGCCACCTCATCTGGCTCCTCTCGATGTGGAGGAGAAGCGGCTCGACTCTGAGCCCCTCCCGGATGACTGAGCTTCTCACCTTATCTCTAAGGGAGAGCCCGGACACCCTGCGGAGAAAACTCATTTCAGCCGCTTGTGTCCGGGATCTTGTTCTTTCGGTCACGACCCATAGCTCGTGACCATAGGTGAGGGTTGGGACGTAGATCGACCGGTAAATTAAGAGCTTCGCCTTTTGGCTCAGCTCCTTCTTCACCACGACAGACCGATACAACGTCCGCATCACAGCAGACGCTGCACCGATCCGCCTGTCAATCTCCCGCTCCCTCCTACCCCCACTCGTGAACAAGACCCCAAGATACTTGAACTCCTCCACTTGGGGTAAGATCTCCTCCCCGACCCGGAGGGGGCACTCCACCCTTTTCCGACTGAGGACCATGGTTTCAGATTTGGAGGTGCTGATTTTCATCCCAACCGCTTCACACTCGGCTGCGAAACGCTCCAGTGAGAGTTGGAGAGCCCCGTTTGAAGGAGCCAACAGCACCACATCATCTGCAAAAAGCAGGGATGTAATACTGAGGCCCCCAAAACGGACCCCCTCAACGCTTCGGCTGCGCCTAGAAATTCTGTCCATAAAGGTTATGAACAGAATCGGCGACAAAGGGCAGCCTTGGCGGAGTCCTACCTCCACTGGAAACGATTCCGACTTACTGCCGGCAATGCGAACCAAACTCTGACATCGGTGGTATAGTGACCGAACAGCCCGTATCAGGGGGTTCGGTACCCCATACCCACGAAGCACCCCCCACAGAACTCCCCGAGGGACACGGTCAAACGCCTTCTCCAAGTCCACAAAACACATGTAGACTGGTTGGGCGAATTCCCACATACCCTCAAGGACCCTGCTAAGGGTGTAGAGCTGGTCCACTGTTCCGCGGCCGGGACGAAAACCACACTGCTCCTCCTCGATCTGAGGCTCGACTTCCTGACGGACCCTCCTCTCCAGCACCCCTGAATAGACCTTACCAGGGAGGCTGAGGAGTGTGATCCCTCTGTAGTTGGAACACACCCTCCGGTCCCCCTTTTTAAAAAGAGGGACTACCACCCCGGTCTGCCAATCCAGAGGCACTCTCCCTGTTGACCACGCGATGTTGCAGAGGCGTGTCAACCAGGACAGCCCCACAACATCCAGAGCCTTGAGGAACTCCGGGCGGATCTCATCCACCCCTGGGGCCTTGCCACCGAGGAGCTTTTTAACAACATCGGTGACTTCAACCACAGAGATAGGAGAGCCCACCTCAGAGTCCCCAGGCTCTGCTTCCTCCAAGGAAGGCGTGTTGGTGGAGTTGAGGAGGTCTTCGAAGTACCCTGCCCACCGGTTCACAACGTCCCGAGTCGAGGTCAGCAGCGCCCCATCCCCACTGTACACAGTGTTAGTGGTGCACTGCTTCCCCCTCCTGAGACGTCGGATGGTGGACCAGAATTTCCTCGAAGCCGTCCGGAAGTCGGCTTCCATGGCCTCACCGAACTCTTCCCACGCTCGGGTTTTTGCCTCGGCGACCACCGAAGCCGCGGTCCGCTTGGCCAGTCGATACCCGTCAGCTGCCTCTGGGGTCCCACAGGCCATAAAGGCTCGATAAGACTCCTTCTTCAGCTTGACGGCATCCCTTACTGCTGGTGTCCACCAGCGAGTACGGGGATTGCCGCCACGACAGGCACCAACCACCTTACGGCCACAACTCAGATTGGCCGCCTCAACAATAGAGGCACGGAACATGGTCCACTCGGGCTCAATGTCCCCCGCCTCCCCCGGAACATGGGAAAAGCTCTGTCGGAGGTGGGAGTTGAAACTCCTTCTGACAGGGGATTCCGCCAGACGCTCCCAACAAACCCTCACTATACGTTTGGGTCTGCCAGGACGGACCGGCATCTTCCCCCACCATCGGAGCCTACTCACCACCAGGTGGTGATCAGTTGACAGCTCCGCCCCTCTCTTCACACGAGTGTCCAGAACATGCGGCCGCAAATCCGATGATACAACTACAAAGTCGATCATCGAACTGCGGCCTAGGGTGTCCTGGTGCCAAGTGCACATATGGACACCCTTATGCTTGAACAAGGTGTTCGTTATGGACAATCCGTGACGAGCACAGAAGTCCAATAACAAAACACCACTCGGGTTTTGATCGGGGGGGCCGTTCCTCCCAATCACGCCCCTCCAGGTATCACTGTCATTGCCCACGTGAGCATTGAAGTCCCCCAGCAGAACAAGGGAGTCCCCAGCAGGAGTACTCTCCAGCACACCCTCCAAGGACTCCAAAAAGGGTGGGTATGCTGAGCTGCTGTTTGGTGCATATGCACAAACAACAGTCAGGACCCGTCCACCCACCCGAAGGCGGAGGGAGGCAACCCTCTCGTCTACCGGTGTGAACCCCAATGTACAGGCACTGAGCCGGGGGGCAATGAGTATGCCCACACCTGCTCTGCGCCTCTCACCGTGAGCAACTCCAGAGTGGAAGAGAGTCCAACCCCTCTCGAGAGAACTGGTACCAGAACCCAGGCTGTGTGTGGAGGCAAGTCCGACTATATCTAGTCGGAAATTCTCTGCCTCACATACCAGCTCGGGCTCCTTCCCTGCCAGAGAGGTGACATTCCATGTCCCAAGAGCTAGCTTCTGCAGCCGAGGATCGGACCGCCAGGGTCCCCGCCTTTGGCTGCCGCCCAGCTCACATTGCACCCGACCCCTTTGGCCCCTCTCATGGGTGGTGAGCCCATGGGAAGGGGGACCCACGTTGCCTCTTCGGGCTGTGCCCGGCCGGGCCCCATGGGTGTAAGCCCGGCCACCAGGCGCCTGCCAACGAGCCCCACCTCCAGGCCTGGCTCCAGAGGGGGGCCCCGGTGACCCGCGTCCGGGCAAGGGAAACTGAGATCCATTAATTTTACTCATCATAAGGGGTCTTTTGAGCCGTGCTTTGTCTGGCCCCTCACCTAGAACCTGTTTGCCATGGGTGACCCTGCCAGGGGCATAAAGCCCCAGACAACTTAGCTTCTAGGATCATTGGGACACACAAACCCCTCCACCACGGTAAGGTGACGACTCACGGAGGGGTAAAGCGTCCCTGGTTGGGCTCGAACCACCAACCTTTCGGTTAACAGCCAAACGCGCTAACCGATTGCACCGATTGACTGAATTCAAGAGACCAAAAAATTAGTTGAGCTAATGTTTGCATCCGCAGGCATAGGCACACTTCTGCCTATTACTGAGGATGTGACTGTGATCAGAAGAAATAAATCACACTCAAGCACATTTTAAATGTAAATCAGCATCCAGATGTCACCACTTACAGTTCCTCTGAATAATCTCCAATCAAGTCCAGATATTTTAGTAGGTGTTTCCTGACCAACCGTTGTATATCTTTATGTCCTCACTTGAAAGTATTTCTTTTTACTTTTTTTTTTTTCAATCGCTGTGAAAAAGTTATTGGTCACATCACCGGTGGAAAAAAGTTTGAAATGTTTTTTCTTAGTCCCATTTTATATGTATCACGCATTGTGGCATTTCAACAGGCGTGTGTAGATTTTTGTAACCACCAAACACACGCACATGTGGTGCATGATGTTAAAGTTTTTGAGATCATATTTTGTTTTAGACCATTCACAAAAACATTTGGAGGGCATCCATTATTTGCCTTATTTTGATTTTCACAGCAGGGCTCTGACCCTTGTCTGTACTTCCATCTGTGTCTGTGTAGGTATTATTGATGGTGGGTCTCCCTGGTTCCGGCAAGAGTCACTGGGCCAGAGCTCACATTCAGCAGCACCCAGAAAAAAACTACAAGCTGCTGGGCACGGAGGAGCTTCTCTCGTGCATGATGGTCAGTCTAAAACCTTGACGTGGCACACCCATCACTAGCCTCCTTCAAGTGACTCAAACATGTATCATTGCACGTTTTAGAGCGGGGGTGCAAGGGAGCGCCGGCTACAGCAGGCAGCCCAGTGTCTGACCGAGTTAATCAAAATGGCCGCTCACACGCCAGGCAACTACATCCTTGACCAGGTACGGTTTCAGTTCGTGACAAACGTGCAGGGGTTGGGTGCCAAAAATACGGCTCAGCAGATCTCCTTGCCCTCAAGTTCCGATACAACCTTTCGTGTTTATAATCATGAAAAAAAAGTTATAATCCTTTGTCTTCTCCTGTTTATTTTTAGCTAACCTTTTTGGATGATAGATATTTGAAATTAGTCCGTAGTCTATTTTCAAAGAAAGGTTTTATCACTATTTATTTAATTAGCTTCTCGGTTTTCTTTTTTAGCTGGGAACGTTTTTAGCTCATGTATTAAATTGTTTGACATTTTGGACATTAAAAAAGTAAAAAATTCAAAAACCTTGTTTTTAGTAGTTATATTCAAATTTTTAATATTCTAAACACCCGCCTGTGAATAGATGTATATTTTCATTTAGTATTTACAAATTAAGGATATTGTATTATTTGCTCGGATTTACTTTTGTTTGACTGTACTTTATTTATCATAATGCAGTACGGTCAAATGTGTATATTTGCTGAGAAAGCCTTCCACTGATCATGGATATAGTTCGTAGTGGTTTTCTATTTTAAAAAATCTTATTTCTAGTAAAGCTTTGATTAATGTATTCATACTTGAAGCAGGATATTCAGTTCCATTCTGCAGTATTATTTATATACTGTATATTTACATTTGATTTTCTCCTAAAAATGCATTTAGATTTGGTACCATCACAATAAATAATATCGGGAATATGACAGTGTCCATGTTCTTTTTGGAATATTGCAATATTCTCCTGTGTTTTCTTGTTTGTTTTCGCAGTGGAACACTCTCTTCTCTGCGCAGCGTTACAAGTTCCAGCTGTTCTCTGGCTTTGGACGGCGTGCAGCAGTGGTGCTTTTCCCCTCGGCGGATGAGTGGAAAAGACGACTGTCGGAGCGCCAAAAAGATGGCGAGAACATTCCCGAGACCGCTCTGCTCAAACTCCAAGGTGGGCCTGGATTTGCAGCAGTCTTGCCAAAACAGCTTTTCCGAAATTTTACCACTCCTTCCTTGTAGTCAGCTGCAGTCTTCCCGAGCAGCTTGGCGACATCTTGGACGAATTACACTATGTGGAGCTGGAGCGAGATGTGGCACAGACGTTGCTGCAGGAGTATAAAGATGAGGCCCGACGGTTGCTGCCTCCTGTTACCAAACCTGAGAAACCGAAGAAGTATTTGCTGAAGAAAAGACCGCACGAGCATGGGCCTCCTCATTCACCTCACTGGATTAGGGGAAGTGGAATGAAAAGTATGTTTGAGAAATTATATATCGCCTGAGTAAAGTGCACTGTGCTAAAGCCAACTCAGAATGCAAAATAGCATAGACAAGCTAAAAAAATTGTCCTGACATCGTGGCTAATCAATGGATATTTAAACACAAACCGTGCAACAACATGTCTGTACAAGACAAAACAGTGGACCCTTACTATTCATGGGAAAATTGGGATAAGGCCAGTCTATGAATAACAAAAATCTGCATATCATTTATGGCCATTATAAATACATTGGTGGAGCAGACCTCCAATTCCTGGGCCAAAATAAATTTAAAAAACATTGAGGGTTGGGGGGGTGGTTGTAAATAGGTGAATCTGTGGGTCTTCTGTTTGCATGCGCCTTGGCCACCAGGATGCAGTATAATACAGAAATGTGAATGTCCACGAAGAAGACGCACAACTGCTTAGTAAGATGCAGTAATTTAATCATTCTTTGCCGAGGATAAAGAATCGATCTCTGGCATTGGGCCGAAACCTTGTCCAAGGTTGGTTAATTTCACGTTTATTTATTTTTTCCCCTAAATCAATATTGTGTCTGTCCCTTTGCTCTCTTTGACAATGCAACATTAGTGACTCAACACACATGCCATTTTCTTGTGTTCCTTAAAAAGTAATGGTTTTGGACAATCAAGGATCTGCCTGATGCCAGTGATACGCCTGTGAGTATTGTTATACTGTGGACCCCTGCATACTCGCGACTTAGTAACAAAAAGTGGGGCTGGAAGCGATTGGCATTTCCATTCATTTTAAAGGGACCACTGTAAAAGCAATTTATACACCACTTCTTACCAAGAAGACTTGCAAATCACTTAAAATTGCTTCAAATTCAGAATCATAAAGTTTAAACTCTGCCTTAATATCAATCATAATCCTTCACCGAAGACATTTTCGAAGAGTGGATGCGAGTCATTATAGCTGCAAAAAGGAAAACTTAAATAGTCTTGTCTTTAATGTACTGTTCATGTTGTAAAGTTACATTTCTGCCTTTTCGTTAAGGCTGGAATAACATGCAGTGCTGGGGCCAGCATGTAAGTACATATTAATTTAGAACCACCAGATTTAAAAAGCATGCAATCAGAACTGATTTTATGTTGTCCTCCATTTCACAGTGGACTGTGCCTTATCATGACCACGCCCTGTACTACGCCAGTGGCTATGAGGGCTACTGATGAACCAGATATGGAAAGGAAAGTGCCAGTCACAATCAGCCAGTCAGACTGGATCAGCGTTGAAATATTTCAGGACAAAACTGTCATTTTTCTAAAGTATTCATTGGGTTTTTACTTGCACAATGTGGATTCAAAGCTTGAATGCTCCTAATAAGATTTTATCAAATCACAACTGTTCAGGCTTCACTGTCTGGAAAAGCAGCACAGCTCCCTTAGCGGAGGGACACATCTCCTGCCACAAAGGGCTGCTTCCGTCCAGCCGCAACGTCTCCTGTTTGGAATATGTAAACGTAGTCAATATGGTTTTTGGTGCAGCTTTAAAAAAAAATAATTTCTCACCGCTCGGCTGAGGAACACGATGTCTGTGGACTCGTTGGCCTCTGCTCCTCCCTTCCAGTATAACTCTCGGATTTTGTCGGATGACAGCGAACAACTCAGGACACAAAGACAAACGTGAAACTTTTATTCTGCCTGATCTGGGGACAAAATGCTTGAGAGGACAGAGAAGACTGGGATGGTGGACATTCTCTACCTCTGACTAGAAAATTTTGCAACGCCGCTTAAAAATCTGATGTTACACAACAACATGGGAAAATCTGCTGTACTAACCTGAACATTTATTTTTCATACAAAATTAAGGTGTGCCTTATGTCACTTGTCAAGACAGTGCACCGACTTTGTTGAATGCACTCAGCTCACACCAGCCAAGAAAACAAATAATTCAAATGAATTGAATTACTGGGAACCTGGTTATGATTCCCATCCCTATACACTGCTGTTAAAAAGTCGCCTATTTTCCAGAACAAAAAGTCTTAATGTTACACAACCAAATTGAGACTTGTTTTTTGAGAAAACATGCTTATACAGTGATCCCTCACTTATTGCGGTTAATGCAGCCCGGGACCCTGCCGCAATAAGTTAAAACCCGCAAAGGAGGGTTGGCTCCCCACCTAGGAATTTTTCTGTAAGTGTACGTGGGTAGCAGCGATTATACTTTACATATGTGAGACAAAGACTACAGCAGTACAAGAGACTTGAAGAGATGTGTTGGTGGCGTAGCTCTCCTTTTAAGCGCTGACAGTGTAGCCGCCGTTAGCCTCCAGCCAGCTCCAGGCCAGCTATCCCCATGCAGCCAATGTGTTTATGATAAGACAATTCATCGGTATTGAGGAGAGGCAGGCGAACGAGAGTTAACCGCGTGAGGAGACACTGAGCAGTCAATTAGCGAAAATGCGCAGACAATTAGCTCACGGGATAAATCCACTCGTACTGTCATTGGTCGATGTCGTGCCGGGAACCAATCATGCGTACAGGCATGTACAAAACCTCTGAGGCCTTTGGCATTTTTTTATGAATACAGTATCGGTACTTTGGGGGAAAATGTGATGTACTGAAGCCGCAATAAATGAAGCGTGATACAGCGAGGGATCACTGTATATATAAATAGGGTTGTGGTTCCCTTCTCCCCCCCCTCCAATAATAAAATGTGTCATCTGTACAACAACAACGAACCTGAAAAAGACATCATCTTACACGAATAATTTATTTTCCTACATTTCCACGAGTTGGAATATCATGAACACGCTCCCACAGACTTGTCCTGGACAGACATTTCCGACAGCCTGGTTTTCTGTAATCTGGCAAAAAAATCATCCTCAAATGAGAGTATACCTGATGTAGAACTCAGCACTTGGTCTTCCGGCACTCGTGTGATTCAAGATCATGCCCATCAGCAGTGGTTCTCCAAGAGAACACAAAGGAATGTTAACCTGCTGGCAAATGCTTATTAGTAAAAATCAAGAGAACATAAAAGGAAAGAGAAATAAGTCTGTATCAATAACATCTCCCACCAGATTTCTCGTTTTAAATAGTTTTCACTTAAATTCACAGAAAAAGCAAATGACAGTGATATTATTCAAAGGCACGCCCCCATAATTCTGGAATTTACTTTCGTTCTGATACCACCCCACCCATCCCAACTTTCATGCCAGCATTCACTAGAACCAGTTTACACAGAAATAATATAAATGTTTTTTATTCCACCGTAATGTGAAAATAAGTGCCTCCTATTTCGTCCAAATGTGTGGAAGGGTAATACTTCATACACTTATTCAAAAAAATGACAGGCAAATAAACAGGCAGTCCAAGTTTACGGCTCGGCCATCCGTGTTTCTGTTTCGTCAAACTCTCCAAGCTCCCCCCAGATTTCTTTCGATCTTTTCTCATGTACACTTGCACAGGTGAGGCTAAGTGACCTTGCTTCGCATCAAAAGTCTCCAAAACCTAAACATTTTTATTACCAAAATGAAATGCAAGTCTGCCAAAAAATGTTTCTGTGTGAATTGCATCCTCATTTGCCAAAGAAATGCAATGTTTTTAAATGTGTGTGTGTGTGTGTGTGTGTGTGTGTGTGTGTGTGCGTGCGTGCGTGCGTGCGTGTGGATATAAAATACTGAAACGATTGCTTAGAGTGCATCATTCATGGGTTCCAACTGAAATGTATACATTTGTACATATCTGAGTGAGTTTCACACTGTGGTTCCATAAAAGAAAGTTCCAGCTTCAAATAATCTCAGTAATTTACCACGAGTGAGACAAGAACAGTCAGAACAAAAAAAGGCCTTTGTTGTTCAAAATTAGCTTATTCTGATCATTTTTTTCTGTGTCTTTGTGATTGATGCTTCTTTGACAAAGTACAGAGTGTCCATAAAGTCTACCATTAAAAAAAATATGCAATTGATTAGATATTTTATTCAGATTTGTTTTATTGTATTCAGCATTTATTAACTTTTTTTTACTTCTTTTAATAAAGATATCGTGTATCGAACAAAGATAAAGGACATTACTGACCTAAAGCAAAGGATTACTGATGCCATTGCCACAATTGATGAGGCTATCCATGCCTATGTCTTGATGTGCTTCGTGCAACTCTTGTTGCCCATGTAGAAGTGTATTAAAATAGGTTTTTAAAAAACTTTAATAAATGCTGAATACAATAGAACAAATCTGAATAAAATATCTAATCAATTGCATTTTTTTAAAATTGAAATGATAGTCTTTATGGACAGCCTGTATTTGAAAGACAGGTTGGAAAAAGTCACTCGATAAAATGACCATAGAATGATCGTCTCGACACGCCAGCCCGAGTCCTACATCTTTGGACTGGAAAAAAGACCCACCTCATCTCTAATCTCAGCACAAATAGACGAGAAAAGCTCGGCAACGACAGCCTCCGAATTCTTTTCCAGCAGTTTCACGTCAATCTTGGCCTCACCAAGACGCTCGCACGCCACCTGAGGACAACCAAAATTGTAAAATCCATCAAAAACGACATACTCCATCTCCGTAAGATTTGACTTGTACCAGTGAAAAGGCTTCCCCTCACCTTTGGTTCCGGGTGTCCACCGGGAAGGTCCAATTTCCCACCTGCCTCAGCCACCTCCTGGCTCCTCCTAATGAACACCACCTGTCCATCGCCCGTGCACACAACGGCACCCACTCCTAAAGGCTGGGCCAGCAGCGCCTGGCTGCTGCCAAACTCGGCCTCCCCACGTTTGTGGAGCTCCGCTGCATGGGATGACCAGTTGGTGCCCAGGTAGTCTTTATACGAAGTGAGGCCCACCCTCAGAGTGAGCAGTGGCGCACTTGCTGGACTGTGTCTAGAGTCTAGGTTTTGGAATGATGGAGTGCAGGATGAGAGCTGAGCAGTAGGCAGTGTGACATGGAAAGAGTGCAGGCGGAATTTGGCGCCATCAAAAAGCCACGGCTCTTTGGACACCCGCGCTGTCCACACCTCCTCAATGTGATGTTGGAGAGCGGCGTCTGTCTGACGGTTATACCTTAGGGTAATAATTCGGGGGGAGGGGGCGGTTATAAGTTCACATCCAACTTTATTACCTAAATTCTGATATTTCTTCAATGAATGACAACACATCTGTAGCTACAATTTCCCCCCTATGTCACGTCTGTGGATCTGAACACTACTGACCTCGATGAAGTTGTGCTTGATGATCCTACCTTTCAGACAGCTCCACCCGCACTTGGGACTGCCGCAGACCTCGCCAGGCTGCGCAGTGCAGTAACAAAGAAACCTCAGGGTCCGTCATCCAGCCGTTCTTGTCCACTTTTTCTCCTGAGCGACGGTTATTTGTTTTTAATCAGGAGTAATACCTCTTCTATAGAAAATCCACCTTACAAAATATTTCATGGACAGTCCAACAGTTCAAAGTGTATGCGTGAACAAGCTTCGTGTTGCTTTATGTCAGCAAAAAGCAATACATCGTCTCTACTTGTGCTATGGCCACATCAGTCTCGGAAAATTTGAAACGATCACCTCAATATTTTGGAGTGTATGACCATTAAAGTTTCCTCACTATAAGTAACGCGAAGATGTAGTGAGCCCGTATGGAGAGGAAGAGGTCATAATTCATAAAATCCTAATTATTGGTGTGATTATTTTGACGTTTTCAGGGATTTATATGTTATGTCCACGTAATTTTTATGTGGGAGAAAGACTTAATGCCGATAAAATCCAAAATACACTGGCAATTGTTTTGATATTTTCAGAGGTTGGAGTGAGAATTAGACATGCATGTGAATTTTGATAATGATTGGTTGTAGTTTAATGTCATGAACCAATGTTAAGCTTTTTTACTTGAAGCCTTTTAGTCTGTCCCAGAAGTAGTCAGTCGTAGTGGCAACGTAAGATGGATACCCTCTGTTTTAAACCGCGAAGGTAGCGACAGTCCATTCATAATAAATCAGTGGATTAAATGACTCCGTAATGCACCAACAACGAAACATCGATAAAGGTTCAGAATGAGCAAGCCAAGCTACTGGGGCAACCTAAAATGTGTGTAATGCTAGCCTGCATGCTAAACGGTCACTTGGTGGATTTAAATTGGACATACTTTACTTACGTACATTATATTTGGGTCGCCCGGTGCTGTCAAGCAGTGTACTCGTACTCCCTTGTTGTCAAAGTCAAACCCCACTTTCTGCTTCTTGTCCAGTGATGCCATTGGCTCACGGAGCCGCACGTGACCCAAACACAACGACCAAAAAACAAACTAACAAACAACACAATCAATTGTTCTCACCACCGATGTGATAAATGCATTTTTTTCTATGACCATTACATTAAAAAAATCTTTACTCAAGCAAGTTAATCGCGTTCGCTGAAAACCCCATGCAGGAGGTGTGGTTACAGACCCTAAAAATCGGAATGAGTCAAGTTGCCAAGATTCAAACCAGTGTTCACTTAACACACAAAACGAATAGTTAAGAAGATACGGTTAAGATGTTAAAGCTGTGCGCGCATGTGAAGATTTAACATATGATTTTGGGTAATAATTTCATAAGGTGAACGTTAATATGAATTGTTAACTTTGGATTTCTTGTTCTGAGTACGCTAATGGACATTTTATTGTGAAAGTACACATTTCCGAATTCCAGGTGTGAAATCCCTGATTTGAGTTTATGCAACTCTACCAAGAAGAACATTGGGTAATGAACTGCAGTCATTTCGGTATACCCGTTTTCTACTTCAATTACCGCGCATTTATTAAAACGTTAAAGTAATTCCTTATCTTCTCCCCCTCATGTTTACTCACAACGCTTGGTGGCTTGTCATTTTCGTATGTTAGCATGTTATGAACAGCACAGAAGGGTGAGCGAATCCTTGCAGCTAACACTAACTAGCTTGAGTTGTGAAACAAAAAAGGTCGTGGTACAAAGACCGTGGTAAAAAAAATCACAATTCATTAACAATCTTAAATTACTATACGTATTTTTTTTGCTAGTCACTTTTGCTGTTTAATGGCATTGTTGTGGTCCTCAGGCGTCATCACGTCATCGAATGAGGGGCAGTTGCTGACGTCATCAGTTTTTGCTTTTCTCATGTGACCAAGGGTACTGTACTTTAGAAAAAGAATAAGTAAATTAAACTAGATTAACAACAAAAAAGCGATCAACTGTAACTTTATGCACAGTTGAACATTTATTTCATTGTTTCTTTTGTGTACAACTATAGAGAACCTGTGTACACTTTAAGAATCACCGCATAAGACTATCCATGTTTGTTTAATGTTATAGTCAGTGGATATACTGTATACTTGGGTAAATATCTTCAGTTGAACGTCTTCATACATTTTTTATGACAGTTTCAGCCTAGTTGTGACATGAGCAATGGAGCAGTTAACCAATGTGCTTTGGTTTGCAAAGGCATTACGGCGGTTGTCTTTGGCCATGCAGCTAGAGGCGCAGCTGCGTCTCTGCCAGAGTTGCCTTGTGTGCTACAAGAGTGGACTGCGTCTGTTATCCTGGAGTGCCGCACAAAGGTAATCTATAAATAAAACCTCTGTGCGCCACCTTTTTGGTCAACATGCTCTTTGCTTTGGATACACACGTTATGTAAGCAACAGGGGACAGACGCAAAGTCAAAAGATGCCCCACCCTGCGCATGAACTGTTGGTGCTCACATCCTAATGCATGAACCCAGTACTGCATCATGAAACGGTTTCATTTATGAGGGCCTGTCACTGTACTAACGTGTAATGTCACACCCGGCAACAACATAAATTTTGGCGCTGTATCATCCATTTTGCCTTTACATTTCATGTACAAAATATAAAAGTGCTGAGTATTAACATATTGTTTATATTCTTCAACTGGAGTCAAGCCGTTTACTGCCACCGACGAATATATTCATCAAGTACATTTTTCAACAAATTTGTGTTTGTAAAACACTAATTACTACCAGATCCCTGTAGCTGGCAGCATTGTATCTCTTTGGATTTGAGGTCAGCGCAGCTTTTGAGCCAACTGTACTGGCAAACATCCATCCATTCATTTTCTCTGACGCTTGTCCTCATTAGAGTAGCGGGCGAGATGCAGCGCCGCTGACTTTGACCGAGAGAAGCTGGGTTACACCCTTGGCTTGTCAACAGCCCATCATAGGCCCATATAGACAAACAAACATTCAAGATCACATTCACAACTCTGGACAATTTAGAGTCTTCAGTGAAGCTAACGTGTATATTTTGGGGAAGTGGGTGGAAGCCCAGGACCACTCGACTGTGATGTGGATGTGCAAACCGCTAACCTGCCATGCTGCCCAATAGCAAACACACAATGTGTCATGTTAATCCAACACTTTTTATCCTGTGCTGTGCTCTGTGTTCTCCTGTCAAATCAGAACAGGTGCCAACTACTATGACCTGCTGGGAGTCAAATCTGATGCAACCCTGGAGGAAATTAAAAATGCATTTTTTGACAAATCTAAAAAGGTAATCTTGTTTTTGTTTTTTTTCTTACAAAATGGTGTACCGTTTTTAAACAAAGAAAACTGTTTTATATTTTGCATTTATAATAATCTGCTGTTGATGTACCAAAATGCTATCACAGTGTATCCTGTAACTAATCCAGAAAAAATCAAATTGGCCTAGAAATATTCCCCTTGTATATCGAAGATATCACTTTTTTTCTTGACAATAATTAACTACCATCATAATATTCCACTTTTAATCTAAATACTATCCTGCTTTCATCACTATTACAACTTTATTTTCGACTGTCATATAGAAATTATATGAATTAAATCTTGAACTATAATTTTTTTTTAACATCCCATTTTGTTTTCTTCAAGTTAGGACTTTATTCTTGAAGAAGTGTTTTTTTTCTTTTTAATGAAGGAGTCTGGTGAAAATGTCTCACCACAAGATGGCAGTCATACTCTAGCGTCAAGAAGTGCATTTCTCAGCCAGGGCTCGTAGTATTAACCAAAACCGTGAATGCTTGACATATACCATCCATATTTCTAGTATGTACTGACCGCGATGATAATGTGCAGCTGCACCCAGACAGTGACCCCTCCAACCCAGCACTGCACAGCCAGTTTGTGGAGCTGAACGAGGCCTACCGCGTGCTGAGCAAGGAGCTCAGCAGGCAGGAGTATGATGTCAAAATCAGACGTTTCTATAGCAGTGGAGGAAGAGGCCCTGCCTCCAGCTCAGCCTTTAGTCACACCAGCTATGGGACCAGGTGATGCCATTTTGTTGTTACAAATTGTTTTTCCAAGGACCCCCTCATGATCTCAATGCTAATCAAACATATCTACCAATATGTACCACTAAATGCCACAGGAATTAAAAAGTTACACTATATCACGTGGAATACAGTAGGCGTAATGTTAAGAAAACGTTAAAAAAAAGACTTGCAATGTTCAACATGAATTTGTTTTTGGAAGACAAGAATGCTCTTTACACGAATTAAGATGTACTTTGTCAGGATTAAAAAGTCCTATTCTTCAAGTATAAAGTCATTACTGTATGTTTTACGAAAAAGTTGCAATATGATATCAGTCATAATTTAGTCAAGGAAGAAAATTATATTTTGACAAAACACAAGGTCTCCAATGCATATGAAAAAAACAGCCTAAATGAATTAAACCTAATACCAACACCAAGATAATGTATATTTATTTGGAGTAGCCTCATAGCCAGTCCTGAGTAATTTTGGTTCATAAATATTTTGTGATGTTCTCTTTCCCCTCAGGACATGTTGCAATATGATTTTTTTTAATCCCCGGAATCCGACAACAACATACAGTACTGCATTACTCAGCATTCTGACTGTAAACTCCATCAGACTGAAACCGTCACGCCCCAATTGTATTCACAATTTCAAACAAGCTTGTCATCACAATGCCCATTCTCCGTTGTTTACCTTTTATCACAGTGACACGACGGCGCAGGACAACGCACGTTACTGGGAGCAAATGTATCAGTCCCACACCCAGGAGATGTCCGCAGAGGAAAGGGAGAGGAGGCGCAGGAGGAACTTCCACTTGGTTGGCTACTGCTTCCTCACCATGGCTCTCGGTATCGGAGCGCACTTTGTCTTCTTCAGGTGAGACTCCCGGTTGTTTTTTCATTTCATGGGCTGTGTGCCCTGCGATCACAGGTGGCAAATCCAACCTTCCCCATCACATTTTTTAAAATTAGCCATAAAAATGATAATAACCACAAGCAGGGGTAAAAGTGCGATAGAGTGTTTGATTATTAGGCTTGTTACACCGAACATATCAGGTCAGGGGCACAAATTGTAACTGCCTCACCCTATCGTCAAGTGACTTGTCCATCATCAAATAGTTCAGTATCTGGCTTTCCTAAAATCAAAAGATTAAAGCTATTGATGTTTCATTTGAACCCTTTCATGCACAAATAATGATAAGCTACATCAGGATTTTTTTTCTCAAGCGTTCTAATTAGGCGGTCCGGTAGTCCATTGGTTAGCACGTCGGCTTCACAGTGCAGAGGTGCCGGGTTCGATTCCAGCTCCGGCCTCCCTGTGTGGAGTTTGCATGTTCTCCCCGGGCCTGCGTGGGTTTTCTCCGGGTGCTCCGGTTTCCTCCCACATTCCAAAAACATGCATGGCAGGCTGATTGGATGCTCTAAATTGTCCTTAGGTGTGAGTGTGGGCGTGGAGGGTTGTTAGTCTCTGTGTGCCCTGCGATTGGCTGGCAACTGATTCAGGGTGTCCCCCGCCCTCTGCCCGGAGACGGCTGGGATAGGCTCCAGCCCCCCGCGACCCTAGTGAGGATCAAGCGGTTCGGAAAATAGATGGATGTTCTAATTAGTCTTTAGGCATGAAAAAAAAATAATGAAGGTGGATGGCAACACACGGAAAATAGATGGATGTTCTAATTAGTCTTTAGTCATGAAAAAAAATAATGAAGGTGGATGGCAACACACATATGGGTCCATTGTAGTGGTTGATGCACAACTCTGATATTAATGTCAGAGCCCTGAAAGTATTAAATGCCATTAAATCTGTTTGGTTTGGATCGTGGCCCCTTAATGTGAACTGAATCATGAAGTTAAAACTAAGATGCCGTGATTTTGGCGCACCGTCCGTTACACCCCTGTCAATTATACATTTATGTAGTTTCGTCATAAGCGGACCGCTGACGGTTATCATAGCTCCACTGTGGTTTGCAGTGAAACAAGTTTGATACCCCGGCTTAGATGATCCCGGATGTTCCCAACTATTTTCACAAAAGTCAGCATCTTGATGGGATGGCACCTTCCTGAATGTCCTGGGTTTGTATCATTAGAATTTCTGCTGATCCTGGAGATTTTTGAAGAATGTGTCAGCTTGACTTTAGTGTACTGTTGCAGGAAGCTGGAAGAGGTTCACAACAACTTCATGGACGAAAAGGATCGAGTCATTACGGAAATTTACAACGAATCCAAAGAGAGGGCCAGGTTGGTCACACCTTCCTTTTTAAACTCATTTGAGTTTTTGTGTTCAGGGTATGTTTTTCAGATCTGTCTCCTACTTGACAATATTTGTCACTTTGCTTTTCTCACACCGCCCAAAAATGACTTTTTTTTTCTCCTGAGGATCTGTTATGGGAACATGTAACAGACATATTGCTAAGCTAATGAGAAGCTCGCAATTCATATGTGGAAAATGTTGAGTGTTGCATATTGGGTATTTAAAATCATTACATAGCTTTGCCTTCAAGTCATCCAGCTAAATGCCAACACATCATAGTGATCATCACAGAAGGGCTAATGAATAGCATCAGTGTCACGGCAATTATAAACCTTTGAACGCCTCTAGGCGCAACACATGTAGACAGGCAGTAATATTAAATACTCATAGGCACATATTCTTTCTGGAACTGACGCCATGCACAGCATAGTCATATGTCTGTGTAAAGTTGCCATGAACGAGGTCTCTCAAAAATTGTCTAATTTCTTTATATTGTATGTAATTTTGCATTACTGTATGTTTCATGACATACACTATTCGCGAAAACAAATCACAAATGTTTTTTGGGGGGTGGATGCTGCTGGAACAGACTAATGGCATTTCTATTCATTTCAATGCGGAAAGGTGATTTGAGATTTTAAAGGTTTTAGTCATAAGCATTGTCATGAAATGAATGAAAGTAGTATCTAAAAAATCAAATTGTCTATAATTCATTTTGTGTTTTCTTTCCATTTTTTATTACAGGGTAAACGGTTTCAAGAAACAGACAGAAATCTTGCGGCAGAAACATGCAGAGTTTTTGGAGAAATATAAAACACGCAACGGTGGAGAGAAATAGGAAACTTCACTCAGCTGGGAGTTTGGTTTTAGACTTTTATTTAAAATTTGGCCTCCACTTAAAAGTGTTTTTTTTTTCACCCATAAAGAGGAGCCAGACTGGACAGACTTGAATGGCCATCATCAACATGGACGCTAACTGATATTCATCATTGATGATGTCACGAAAAAGGATGCTGCTCGACAAATACTCGGAGGAAAAATGGAACAAAAATCACGAAACTGAGTGGCGAAATAGACCGACTATTGTACTAATGACAAAAGCGTATCATTAAATTGGTTACGTCCGGTTCAACACACGTCATTCGCTTTTTGTAGGCAGAGTGTCATTTGACTTAATTTCCTTCCCATGTGTGTGGCGTGATGTGAGTTTGAATAATTAGTGGTTACACCCTTGCCTCTCAGAAGACAGGAACCTGTGTGCCGTTTCTTCTCGTAATGTGGCGAACCGCAGGGATGTCTCATGGTTGCTGTCTTAAAGGACAATTAAAGGGCACAGGATGTCCCAACGGCTAGCCGCATTTCAACAAGAAACGGTAGTGCCTTGATGTAACTCCACACAAGTTCCTGTCTTGTGACGATGCATTTAGAGCTACAAACCAAATGTGACCTCATTAGTTTAGAATCCATTTCACACGCGAATAATGCCTTCCTGTTCTATTTAGATAATTTTTAAAAAGTTGCAAAGAGGAATTGGGTTTATTAGTTTTGTGATTGAATATTGACGCGGATGGACTCCTAAGTGTTTGAATCAATTTGGGTTCTTAAAGGGGAATTAAGCAGCCCCTCAAAAAATTTTAAATATATACTTTGTATGTTCCAGCACCCATCAAAACACAAAAATTTGATCAAAATTTGGTTTGTGGAACACGAATTAAAACGGAATCATCCACCAATGTTCATTGATCTCAGGAGCCGTCATGTTGGGAAATTTCATCCTCAGCTGTCGAACAGTGTTACTTCCACTACATTCGGAATGTCACGTGACCAAACCCGGAAAACAACGAAGCAGACTGATTGTGCAAGCTGACAATAATAAAATTTTAGCAAGTTCAAATAGTTCAAATGATCATGTCGTCAACCCGTAATAAAAATAAACTTGTCAAGCAGAATTTGACTTTTGTACAAATATATATATATATATATATATATATATATATTTTTTTTTTTGGTACACATATGCTGTTCAAGTGTGAGATGCCTAAACTTGTCCAACATCTGATGCGTTAGCATTTCTTTACCTCATGTCATGGTCATTTTTTTTTTCATGATACAACATACCTATAATTTTTGCACAATATTTTGTGGACCCCCAAACTGCGGTTCACAGACCACCTAGGGCATGGTGACCCAAGTTTGAGAACCACTGCTTGACAGAATGTTTTTTTGTCACCAGCAGGCCCGGAGCTGAGATGTACAAGATAATGTTCTCCTCCCCACACAGCATACACACACTCACCCACCCTCATGTATGCTGTGATAAACCAAACACACCACCGTGATGGCGACTCCACTGTGACACACACACACACACACTTATAATTGATATTGATGGGTGTCAAATCATAGTTCAGCACCGCACATTTCCTCTATGCCATCATACAGGAAAAATGATAAATATCTCAGTATCGCAGGTAAATTAGTGACTTGGTTTATTAAAGGTCTGCATGGTGGGCCAAGTAGTGGTTAGCATGTCTGCCACACAAGTGAGAGATCCTGGATTTGAATCTCCGCTTTCTCTTGTATTCCTTCCTGGTTCCTTCCTACAGTCCCAAAATAGGAGTGTTACCTTCATTGAAGACTCGTTATCCTTTTAGTAGTGACTAAATGCTTGTTTGTACCCTGTGATTGGCTGGTGAGCCCGCCCTGGCCCAAAGGCGGCTGTGATAGGCTCCAGCTCACTGGCCACCCTAATGAGGAGAATGGATGGTTGGTTTCATTAAGGTCGCAACCGACCATGAAACGAAAAGCTATTCAGTGAGCCATAAAGCCAGCTGCTTTCCCTTTATTTATGTCTTTGGATTCTTGAGCCTGATTTAAAGTGAAAATGGTGTTTGGTTTTATTTTACACTCTAGGCAAATGAACGTCAGGCCGATTAAGCTTACCCTATAAATTACACCATTCATCTCTTTGTGAATCATATCCAATAAAGCTTTTTATAGGGTGGCTCTGGTATTGCAGTCTGTAGCCACCTCAGGCGAGAGCTGACATTTTCACAAATTTCATTATGTAATTGTAGGAAGTAATGTCATGCTGAATTTCGGAGCTCAAATTTGTCTTCGCTCAATTGGCCTCAGAGGTAGTCATTCACATTTGCCTACAATGAAAGGGTTACTTGAAATGCTCAGTTTGGCGCCATTCACTGTCTGGGTTATAGTTTATGGTCAGTGTAAGTTAACGGTCAATGATTTTCTTGAGGGTGAAAGTGGACAATTTAAAGGGTTTATGTCAATCATGTGAAACATTCATATGTGTTGTCATTAATTCACTTTTTAAATCAGGTAAATATAAAGGTGCTCTGAGATAGGAGTTTAGTTGGTTCCTTGACCATATCTGAAATTCACATCTTAAAAAAAAAACTAAATTTTTCTTTGTATGGGGAAAACCGTCTCAGAATATCCACTTAATAAAACTTATAGCAATAACATATACAGAAAGTCATGAATGAAACAGTTTGTGCATTATGAATTCATTGGGACTGATGTTTGCAATTGCCCACCAAGGGGCAATATAATACAGTCATGAAGACACAAGTGAAGACTTTTACCACTACTAAGTGACTCAATAACCTTAACATTCTTTGTTTTTTTTTGCAGAGGATAAAGAATATATGCCTGTAAGTACTGTTATGTTGGTTACGTTCAAATATCTGTTGCTTGTAGAGTTATTTTAAATGAAATTCAATAGTCCATCTATGGCACAGGTGTCAAACTCAAGGCCAGGGGAGCAGGCCTGGGCCGCCACATCATTTTATGTGGCCCGCAAAAGCAAATAAAAGAGGTCAGCTTTCATGATGCTTGCTAAAATCTCCCAAAATTTAAAATTCTCATTTGTAATAAATAAGAGTGATACTGTCAGCATTTTCTTGTTACCAAACCCCTTATTACAGTCACTTTAACAAAAAGTGAATAATCCGTTATTCTTGAGTTCTTTATATCGTTTCAGTCATTACGGCCCTCCAAGGGAAACTGTAACCAAAACCAGGCCCGAAACAAAAAATAATTTGACACCCCTGATATATGGCATTTTGCGTTAGCATTAAGCTAAGGAGACTTTCCGAAAGGCATAGCTGTGCTTTGATTTCCTATATAATGTACTGTTTTCGGCAAAACATGGCAAGCTCCTGCGTAGGGGAGGTGTGCGCTATGTAATACAGTACTGTATAATTAAAGATTACTTCACCTGAGATTGTTTGGGGAAAAAAATGCTACGCTATGATAGAACATTTATGTTACATATTGAAATAAATAATTTACACACAGTCCCTTTTGTTCTCACGTGTTGTATTTCATTCAAAGGTCTCTGATATTCAAATGTGGTACAAAATCACACCGTTTTGGTGGGACAATGCTGTTTTCATATAAATGTCAAGTATGCATGGTCTTTTGTAACCTGTGACTTTTCACAGCCCACCCCCAAAAAAATTGTTCTATACAGTTGCTATCTTTTTTTAATAGCGTTTTTTTACTGATCTCGATGGATCGTTGCTTGAGTTACCCCAAATCAAAACACATGGTTTGAAAGTAGTAAATAGTTAAGCATTGTGGCTCCGAAAAGGGGGAAAAGAATGACAGAGGACATGACCTCTGTAGCAACTTTGGCCGCGTTCCCCTTTGGCGAGGGGCCCCATGCATACATACATGCAACCCCCCTGTGACCTCTGCCGTGGGGCTACTCGTACCGCACTAGCACCTGTATTCAGTGCGCCTGCCTGCCGGTCCCGTTTTGGAGGAAAAAAAGTTGCAATGCTACAGCTTCCGCTCTGTGCGTCTCAAGGGCAAAAAGGGAAAACGAGCTGGCCACCCACAACAAATGAGCACTGACTGCTCTGCTCTGCTCCTAATACATTCTCCCACCACCACCACCTTTCCCCCCCTTTTTTTTACTTTTGAGCGGACAAACCTCACCACTTGTACTACAGTTGGACATACCCCTTTCTTAGCATTATTGTTATTTTTAAAGAAGATTTCAAAGCGGTGGCGTGCTCCGCGGCAGCGACAGCATGGGCGCACTGTGACCGAGCTTGGAGCGCCATATGCGGCACCGTGTTACCACTCCCTCCCGCCCCTTCTTCGTCATGCGGTGGATCACCCCACGATCCAGCATCCTCTTGAATAGATTTTAAAATCTTTTCCAGTCGACCTAAATGGAGGATTTCGCGATGGAAAGAAGACGACCTCTAAAATGAAAGACAAACTTTCCTCAAGTCTCTTGATTATAAACACCATTTTGTGCCGATATGTTGGAGATTGGGAGGATTAAGAGAGGACTATCCACAAGAACATGAGAGTTGTACACCCCCGGATGAAGATGAAGATGCCACGGAGGATGGCGTTGCACGACCGGGAGGCTGGAGAGTGAACGCCGGCTTTGGTGCGTCTTTGCTCGGTCACGGAGAACACGGACACGCGCATACAGAGAAGGACAGACATCTTTGGATGTAAATGATCCAAAATTATTATTATTTGTAGTTGGCTGGCTCCATAGGACTACCGTGGATACAATGGGGATTATGCTCCAAGTTATTCTAGGAATGTTTCAATTCCTGCTGCTCACCACAATCCCAACGTCCCACGCCAAGGTAACGTATGGATGTGTGTGTGTGTGTGTGCGCGCGCGCGTGCGTATGTGGACCATCTGACCTCTAAAGTGTCTTTACAAGCATGTGCTATACTTAATGCGTTTGATAGTCACGGTGTGTTTCAATCCGTTGTTTCTCTTTGCAAGTCATCCTGCTGCAGGTCAATGACCACCTGTCACCTTAACTCCATATCTATCTATCTATCTATCTATCTATCTATCTATCTATCTATCTATCTATCTATCTATCTATCTATCTATCTATCTATCTATCTATCTATCTATCTATCTATCTATCTATCTATCTATCTATCTATCTATCTATCTATCTATCTATCTATCTATCTATCTATCTATCTATCTATCTATCTTTATTATTATTATTCATCTACATTATCTATTTCGATCACCTGTCTGTCGATGGTCATTGTATCTTATCTATCTGTCTAAAGATCTGTAGGTCTTAATCTGCACATATGTCTAGATATCGGTCTCTAAAATGACTACAAATAAATCTGTATGTGCATCCAGCTATCTGTTGATACAAATCTATACATCTATTGGTTAATCTATCATCTACAAATCTATATATCCGTCAGTATGTAGATATCTGTCGCTAAATCTACCATGTCTATAAATCACTCTACAATTCTGTCTACCTAGCCATGTGTCTATAGAAATCTATACATCTATCTGTGCCACTGTATTATTTGTGACTCGGTCTATAAATCTATATTGGTGTGACTACAAACTGGCTAGAGGTGTCTAGGGTACATATCTCTTGTCTACACAGAAATCTATAATATAGATATCTACATCTACCTACCAATTTAGCCACTGCCTTTCTGTCAAAATGAAGTGTAGTTCATCTTGAGGCCATTATAAGAACTGAATACACGCCTCTTCTTGGCTTTGGTTTATGGTGTTAGTTTAGCTGTTCATTAAGTGGGTGCCAACAGACGATATTCCTTCATTTCCCCCCATTCGGTCAATAAAGATAACAATCTGTTTATCTAGCCACTCAGTGATAATATGTCGTTGCCAAAAAAGTGCTGTTTCTGACAAGCCAAAAGTGGTTTTAATGAACATGCTGTATTTTCAAATTTTTTTAAAACTGTTTCAAAGAAAGTTTCAAAACCATAGGTGGTGTTATCATTGTCGATTTAAATGCAGTGTATTTATTATTTTGATGTTTTTTGGATTTTTTTAGGTATTACGACCCGTGTCAGTCACTGGGTGATTGTAACACGTGAAGTCATCTTCACCTCACACTCACGAGCAAGCTGACGATGTGTTTTCTTTATTTATGTCTGGAGAACTCTATCAGGAACACTCAGTGCTGGGAGCCGCGCAGGGAGACGGGCCTGACTCTATACTGAATGTTTTACTCATTCATAACACCAGACGCTACAAGGCTTGGCCTTGATTCTTTTTAAAATCCTCCCAAGACAGCTGCATGGTCACTTGTTGCTAGGCAGAATTCGTTGGGCTCATTTCCAACTGCCCCATTAAAAAAAAAAAAGTACTGTACGTACTGTACGTTTTATCTGTACGTTCAAGTCGGTGCTGTTCCATTTCAGGACCTGCTGATGGGGGTAATGTACATTTAAAACAATCAATATAAATCAGGAAGATAGGAAAGCGGCATCAGAATGCATCGAATGATGCTAACAACTGCACTAGGTGCTTTTGTGTGATGACATTGTAGGCAGAGTTAACAGGACCCATTCCTGACTGCCCGCATTGGCCAATGAAGAAGAAAAGTTGGCCTCGTAGATGATGACAATTGGAACGGAATGCTAAAAAAACATGCTAACCACAGAATGAGGCGCTTCTTTTACAAAGAGCCACCACTTGATCGCGCTCCGTGTACATTCAGGCTGATGCTGTTCCTCTTTAGGGCCTGTAGATGGTAATAATGTGCCTTTCAAACTGTCAAAACAAATCAAGAAGTCCAATATGTAAATTTTGAATGCTAAAAATGAAGCTAACAACAGCACTGGCTGCTTCGAGCTGCCGCCTTTCCCAGGGCTGTCTGCATTCCCGCTGCTGTACGTTCGTCTATGTGTGCCCTGCGATTGGATGGCACCCAGTTCTGGGTGTATGGCACTTAATGTCCAAGACAGCTGGCATAGGCTCCACCATGCCCGCGACCCTTGTGAGAATAGGCGGATTAGAAAATGGATGGATGGATATACATAATTAGAAAATAATTACTGACAACAATACTGATAATGGTATTAATAACAGTAAATAGCTTAAATGGCAGATTTTCAGGGACCCACACATCCTTAAATACATTAATAATAACTACAAAAAAGAATCGAAAATATATATGAATATTAATTCATGTGAACATAAATAATATGTAATAGAAATAATACAATAAACAAATGTGAATTTATAACATGAAAAAAATGAAAACCTGTACTTAAATTAAAAGAAAGACAAACTTAACTTTTTATAGATAATATTTTACCAGTCTGAGTGTGTCAACAAAATGGGTGTTTGTTTGCACTTGAACATGGTCACCTTGGTGGCAAATGGCTTTCAAAACGAACAAACAAACAAAAAAAACAGGAGTAGCGCTACATACTGTATTCATATTATCAATGTTTTTGACTTGCTTTTGGGGCCACAGAATGCATTATGTCAGAGAAATGTGCACAAAGCTCAACATACTCATTTGAAATTGTGTGCGTGTGTTTGTGACGTGTGTGCATCTGTGTGTATATAAAGAGGGGTGGAACTGTTTAAAAGAGACCGACTGAACAAAGTCTACATTCCCTTGCGAGTGGCCTTGGTCTCACACACACACGCACGCGCACACACACGCACGCGCACTCACACACACACACACACACACACACACACACGCACACACGCACACACACAGACGGTTATTGGACTTTTGTATTTTGTGTGTATTGTGGTCCCTTAAGATCCATTAAACCTGTATACTAAAATATGTGTCAGGTTAAAAATTTTCCATCTTTCAATGAATGAAAGTCAATGTGACCCAAGTAGATGGACGCACATTTTCGAAAGTCATTTTTCCAATGGGAAATAGAAATAATCTGCTGGATGATCATATTTTTGCCCTCATAAACATGCATGTTATCATTCGTAAAAGCTATACGAACTTACAAATAAAGTAAACGCTGTTGATTTCGATTTCTATAAACGTAACTTGGAGACAAAAGTCAAAGGCGGATCTATAACAAGTGATGATGATGCGTGGTCAAAAATGACAAAAGTTGAAAAATGACAATGACGCCTAAATCACTTGTTTGTGTCTGGGTGTGCAGCTCCTCCTCAAACCTCTTGCAAGCACAATGAATATATATTTAACTCCGTCAACCATGCCACGCAATGTAAAACCCTTTTTTCAAGTCTTCAATTAGAAATGAATGAACTGCAATTGCCAAACTGGAATGGCAACCTCTTGTAATCATTAACTTCATAATTATTATTGTTGGCCGCACGTTTACAGACTTAAATATGTTTTCATTGTGCTCCTGAAAGGCGCTTCAAAGAGAAGCTCGAGACATAATACTTAAAAATGCAACATAAACCTAATTAAAGCTGCATTTTTGAATTGAAAAAATACTTTTTCTGTGAAGTGATCGAGTGATCTTTCGGCCACACAAGCTGCAGCATGTGCCCTTGTAAAAATGTGTTTCTTGCCTAATGAACTCCTAATCCCAGTGGCACCGACTCTCACTCTCTGCCCCTCATGAGAGACCTTGCAGTGGGTAGGCGGGCGAAGGGGGCAAAAGTAGCAACTCCAGATCAGCAACACTACCAAACTTTTCCACAACAAATGTTTTTCGTAATGTCAGCTCATCTAATGACAGACACATTTACGGCGGGAGGCCCCGATCTGGCGGCCTCCATCCTTTGATTTTGGTCATAACTTACTTCTCATGTTCAAAAGGGGCCGCGGGGCAAAATAAACGGCGCTATCTAACAGGAAATTCTTTCATCATTCGAAGACTCCTTTTAAAACACCAGCACACTCCACATTGCCTGAAGTACACTTTCTTTCAGAGCAGTTCAAATGAGTGCTGTTGATTGACAGGTCTGAATTATTGGTGAAATCAGGTGACGGAAAACTGTGTGGGTAAATAACCACAAGAGGACGATGTATGGTTATGTGCTGTATACCTTTGTTCACTTTCTTGGAGTGTGTTTTTTATTCATCTTTAAAGCAGTTGAAATCATAGTAATGTGTTTTGGTTGATGGCAATGATGATCAATATCATTTTTGTGACCTGGATCCCATCCCAGCTGACTTAGTATTGGCATCGAACACACTGGCCTGGTCGCCAGTCAATCTCAGGGCACGTGTCATGAAAAGTCAACTCGAACATCTGAAATTTATTTTGGGTCAATTAGCGTTTTTTTATTTTTTAATTGTGGCCAATGTTAACACAGTCACAAACCCAGTTATAAGTAGGTGTGCACACTTATGCAACCTCATCATCGCAGCTTTCGCTCTTGAATTTTTTTAAAAGTCAATTGGTATGGTGGAAAAAAGTTCTAACATTATCTGTCTAGTTGTAATTTCTTAATTTCATAAAATGGTCATTTAAACAGAGGCGTGTAGACTTTTTCTGTTCACTGTACCGCTCACTGATGGGAACGTTAGCCAAATATCGTATGATTTCGACGTGTCATGTGAATCACTCACTTCCATATTGAGTTAATCTCTTTTGGTTAGCACAATTAAGCCTGTCAAACTGCATCGTCTGATGCAGGAATCATCCATCCAAATTTACATAAAAATTATGTGCATTAGGAACAGAGCTGAACTGGAGCCTATCACAGCATACGTTGACGAGAGGCTTGCTGGGCACAAAACAGTCAGGAAAATCCTACTGAAACAGCTAAAATGTATTTGGGGTTAATCAGAGGCACTTTAAACTGTGGCAGTTGTGTGCGAACTCCCAGTTAGCATGAGGCTGAATAGGTTTAGCTAATTCTGGGTTAGGTACTGTACACAGTCATATTCCCAATTAATAGAGGGTGTGTACACTTATGCAACCAGATGATCTCAGTTGTTTACCAATACTTTTATTTCCTCTTCTCAAAACGACCTCTTGGACCTTTTTCTCACCCTCTCTCCCTCACCCACCAGCTGGCTCACTGGCATCCAACTGACACATCCAAATCCAGAGAAGGTCGAGAAGGTAAGTTGCCATTTCCAGACAAAGTTATCTGCCATTATCCACTCTGTAGTGTAGCTGAGACTTGCATTCTCACTCAGTGCGACGGTGGTTGGAGGTGTACTCCCGCAGTGGTTGCGAGCCCCGAGAGACCTTGGTGGAGGTCTGGCGGGAGTTGCCGGGGGAAACGCACCACCTTTTCGTGCCCTCCTGCGTAGCGGTGAGGAGGTGCGGTGGATGCTGCACCGACGAGGCCATGGAGTGCGTGCCCTCGCTCACGCACAAGCTCACCATGGAGGTACACACACGCACGCACACTAATGTTAAACACATCCATGTTGTGAGATGGAAAGCTGCCCTTCATGTCTTTTGTTTTGTGTGTGTGTGTGTGTAGCTGATGAGGACTTCCTTTATGAAACATGAGCTGATTCAGCTGACTTTTGTGGAACACAGCCAGTGTGAGTGCAGGTAAGAAACAAACACACACACACACACACGCACACACTTTTTAAAAAAATGATTCACTGGTGTAGGTACCCGAATCAATCCAAATCTAAACGATATTGATGCCAGTATGAGTAATATTGATGGATACCAGTGTAATGAGATGGTTCGTTTGGTTTCAGTTCTAAAATTTTGTACTGTATTTTAACTGTTTGGTTTTCCGGTTTCTAAGCCATTAAAGAACTGCGTTGAAAAGGAGTTATCATTATTCCTAATGATAAATTTTTGTTTCGATTTTTTTGTGTATGAAAATGAAGTTGATTTTTTTTAATAATTTCAGAAAATAACCCGAAAGACAATCACCCAATGATTTAAATTGTATTGAAAGTTCTGTATTGTACTTTCTGAATGAAAGCCGACAATATTTGTTCAGTATGCTTCAGAAAAAAAACAAGACATGATTGCTAATACGGAAAATTAATTTGTGTTATTGTTCTATTGTGTTTGAACAAAAAATGTCTCATCGCGATTATACGTAATTTATGTTTACCAAACAAACGTTGCCCAAATTCTCACCTAGGAGAAGAACAATGAAAAGGTTATGAAATTTGACTTTGTAGCGCCTTTTACTACAGCACAATGAATACATATTTAAGTCCATCAACTGCATCATATCTATTTGCAGGTTAAAAGAACAGCTGCGGCTGACACCAACGACAAGGTATCGTCATTTGCTCCATTTTGGACTTTTTATATCATCAACAATATTTTGAGCTCTGTTGGTAGTCTTCACAATGTATCTCAGAAAACAATATTACAAACTGAAAATAAAATAAGTTTAATTATATGAACGCATTCCTTGTCTGAGGAGCAAAGCGTGTTTAGATTTGGAAACAGCCTGCAGCCTAAAAAGACTGTCATATTTACATCGCCCCGCTTCCTGTTTGGATACGGACGTAAATACAGAGTTCCAATCTATTAGTGCGTGCTGTATGTGTGTATACGTTTGTTTAATGACTCAGTAAGGTTTTATGCGCGTGGGTGCTTTAGCTATACAATGACTAGACCAACCTGCACGATGTCATACATCGCTAACAACGTGTACAAGTTCAACCTGTGTTTGAAATTTGTTCCTCCTGTGTAATGTCCCTCATCGAGTTAGCATCTGTGTGACTCCCTCCCAGCATCCCCTGGGGCGACCCGCATCCTGTTGTCACCATAGTAATGATTTTTATCTGGCCCGCTATGTGCGCACATTCACTGGTAATGATGGAGCACAGTCACGCATCCGCCCCGCCGTCGTCATCGTCCTTGTACGTCTATTAAATGGACGCCAACAACACGGGACATTAGGAACCTGATGATGTGCCAGCCGTGCAGCTAAATGAGGCCATCATAATTTGAGCTTGTTAAAAAGAAAGAGGCCAAGAATACATTTTGAAGGCCGTGGATGTTTAGATTTTCAACCATGTGAATCCGTTACAGGACATTTTAATATTCTAAACATTCGTACCAGTGTAAAAAAAAATAGTGGTTTTGTATTTACATACATATCCTGTTTTGTGTGTGTGTGTGGGGGGGGGGGGGTTGTTACATTATTAAGGGTCAAGATTAAAAATAAGTTAACCATCATTCATTCATATTGAGATGTACCACATGTATGTTCTTTTTTTTTTAAACATTCTTGACAGTCATACATAACGAGGACAACATGATTAAGTGTGAGCCTAGTGCTCTTGTAATGCATTTGTGTTGTACTGGAGATGAGCAGCGCAGCACACTTTGGCTGAATGTTGAAGTGATACCTGACTCGGTAGAACTCCTAAACGCATCTCAACTCAGTTCCATTTAAAGCGTACTTTAAAAACAGCTGCAGTTGATATAAAGTACATAAATGAAAATCAGACATTGCAGAAGATGATTTCAAAACAATAAAATTAAATAGGAAACTAAAATAACGGCTCGAGTCTCATACTGTGTTAAACGTCCAGGAATAAAAATGTATTTTGAGGCAGGTTTTTAAAATGAGCAGCCAAGGATTTGGTCTTAACTACGCATCAGGAGGACATTCCATAATTTGGGACGAGCGAAAGAATTAGCCGTTTTCCCTCTGAGGTACCGCTTGGACTTCAGTACCTCCAGGAACTGCCAGTCAGCTGACCTGAGGCACCCAGCAAGAGTGTAAGGTTGAATGAAGCAGCACAGGGAGCAAAGACAATATCAAAATGTATTTAAAAAAAAAAAAAAAACGGATAGCAAGCAGAATCTTAAAATGAATTCGGAGAGATAAACCAGAATAGCAGACATGTGCTCCAACTTACATATCCCAGTTAAGAGGCAATCAGTAGCATTTTGAACCAAATTAGGACATTTGAGAGGAGACTGGTTGATTCTAAAGTGCATAACATCCATCCATTATTTTCGGATCTGCTCAATATGATTAATAAACTGGAAAAATAAAATCAAATGTAGCGTGGTTCTGTCACAATAATTGTCAGCATCTCTGCCTTCAAAATGTTCCTGAAATAACCCAAGAAATCAAAACTTTTCAATTGAGGCCTTTTTTTTACTGGCAAAATAAACAACATGGGGTCCTGTCTTTGTTACTAAAACTAAGAATTTTCTCATCTTTTGTCATTTTCAGGCCCTATCACGAGCCAACAAGAGTCAAGAAAAAGGGCCGAGGAAGTAAGACAGTTGGAGGCATCCGAAATGCGTAGGTTCAGATCATATATCCATCATTCCATCCATTTTCTGTTACAGATGACTTTCGGGTGAGAGGTGGAGTGTATCAGGCACTGGTTGCTGTACAATCGCAGGGCACAAATAGCACCCCTAAGTACAAGTTAGAAACTTCAATGGTCCTAACGTGCATGTCTTTGGAATGTAGGAGGAAGGTACCCGGAGAAAACTTTTACCCTCAAGATTTGAACCCAGACACCAAGAAGTGTGAGGCAGACATGCTAACCGCTTGCCCATGTACATCCAAACGTCACTCTATTTCATTTCAAATATTTGAATGCGTGGAGTTTTTGTATGCAGCGCATATTCAAACAGCTCCCCTTTGCGTGTGTTTGGATGAGGGGTTATCTGGTCTTCGTTATTTGACACAGTTATTTGGACTATTTCTTTTGCAGCCGCATTAGTCAAGGTCTGACACACACACCCACACACAATCACACGCATGCACACACAAGTTCGCTCACCTCTGTGTGATACTCGCGACTCAAAGAGATCTTTGTGGTCGCGAATATACAGTTGGGATGAACAGAATGTGTCTTTGTGGCCCACATTTAACACTCCACAGCACCCCGGGCGGTTCAAAGGAGGACAATAAATAACAGTGGAAAATGGAGGATGATATTAGTTTTGTTTATTTGTCAAGGACTATGTATGGAAAATATGAAATAAAGTCACTGATGGTCCCTGTGGCAAGTAGGAAAGAAAATGGAGAAAAGAGTAGCAAAGTTAAGTTGAAAGGGATTTGTTATTGCAAACCTGATATGTATATATGACACATCCATACTCACATGAAGTATATTAGTATATTTACTCACATCCAGATTACATTAGTCACACCTCACTAGAGTAGTGTTCCCCCACTATATAACGGTTCCGCTGTATCACAGAAATCCGCGATTTACAGCAATTTGGGGAAAGATGAGCTGCAGATGCCACCTCGTGAACGCTGAGAGAACAGCCACGCGGGAGCTGCTGTCGGCCACAGCTCCCACCTAGACCTTCACGCACATACTCGCTGACGTCATGCGCCTCCCGTCAGGCCCCTCCTCTTAAAGTCACATGTACACAACAATACTTACATAAACGGGCATTCAACATACTCATATCAAGTAAATTAGTCGCATAGGAAGTGCAAATACAGTCATACCTCGGTTTTCGACCGTAATTCGTTCCAGAAGACCGTTCGAAAAGCGATTTGTTCGAAATATGGAACTATTTTACTAGCCCATGATTAGGGGCTAATACACTATGCAGAAATAACAAAAACAGACAGATTTGCGTAAATCACAACAAACACGTCTGCTCACAATGACCGCTGCACTTCCTCGTGTAAGGAAACCGAGAGGAGTCGTATTCGGGTTTGGTCGAAAACTGGTTTTCGGTTGTAATCCGAGGCGTAAAAAATCTTGAATTTTCTGGTCGTAATTTGATTTAGTCGATAACACAGACGTTCGAAAAACTAAGTTTGACTATCAGGTGGATCGAAGGAATCAGAGCTGATAATCGTAACAGGTAGATAAACACGGTACAAAAATACGGTAAACAAAGCGCTTCTGACAAGTACTTTGAAGAAAGAAAGACAAACTACCCCACATAAATTTCTTCTAACAGGCAGGGATAATAGCAATTAAAGTTCTAACCAATGAGAAAGGAGGACAATAAGGAGGAATACTAGGAAAATGTCAGAGCTTTCAAAAAATAGTGTGCTAAAAACAACCAAGTAGGAGCGGCATCCGACTTGCGAGTAAGACAGCAAACAGTAGCTCCCAGGGGGAAAAACACGGTGAAGAGCGAACCGAAAGAAAAAAAAATACGCAAATCTAATCAGTAGATCATGTCATGATGGTCTTCGATTAAGTGTTCCATCCTTATATGGAGTTCTACAACCACACAGTATAAACGGTGTGTATATTCTGCGTCTTTCGTGACTGAATGTGCGATCGCAGCTCGACGGTGTGAAGTGTGTGGGAAGCCACCGTTTGAACACCAAGTACAATGAAAACCTTGTAGCACTGTGGCACGAGATTGACATGTGTGTTTAGCACCATGATTCCCATGACGGCATCCAGACCGTTTGGAGGGATAAAAGAATTAGCACACCTTTTGGCGGTCACTCATATCCGGGGCCCCAGGGGGTCAGAGGGGGGCTCCGTTTTGGGTGTGTTGTCCCCTCAGAACCCATCCATCACCTCCAACGGGCTTTATTCGAGCTCTAGCAGGGGTGAAATCTGTGTAATTTGCTCCCGAATGCCACCTTCTCTGTCGGTGCCAGCGGCAGGCGTGGTCACCGCGGCCCTGGACAAAGATGGCCTCTCTCTGCCTCATTAAGTATCTTCATTATCCGCCAGCCTCCTGGGAAGACGCAAATGGAGACACTTTTCTCATCGACCAGACTGGAAACTATGACTACTGAGGGGATGAGCACGAGAAGGAAACAGGATTCGTGGCAAAGATATCACTGTAGATGTTTCATTTTTAGCCACAGGAAGAATCAGGGCCTGGAAAGCGATAAACAGGTTGACAGACAGGGAATTTCAAAAGTCACATTACACTTCTTCGTTTCAGTTATTCTTTGAGAAGATGCGAGATGCATCAGTGTCTGACAGCTTACGTTTTTGCCTCCTGGGAAGAAGTTTTTCTGTCCCCGACTGCAGTTCAGCTCCAGTTTGCGAACCTGCACCCTGCTCCAATGTACAGGTTTCTCGAAAAAGGCTCTGTTTTTGATAAGCCACCCAGATGAGAACACCAAACTCTTCGATCTTTTGTGTGAAACCCGGCATCAACAAAAGCTTGATTTGACAGATGATGCCAAGAGCGACTTCAGGTTCAGAATCAGTATCATCTTTATTGGCCAAGTATGTAGAACACACAAGGAATTTGTCTCTGGTATAACACGCTGCATCGTAAACAACAAAATCATTGAACCATTTTAGAGTATACCAGTAGCAGGTTGTTCTGTATTGTAATCTTCCGCTCGAACCCTTTGAACAACCTGACGGGCAAAGCTCTCCGAAGCATCTGCTGATTTGCGTTTTTGTTGATGATGAATTCCAGTGCAGCCAGCCAGCCAGCTAGATGTTTCCTGGCTTTGTGCCCTACTCTAGGAGGTTGGGGTTTTCATCACGGGTGGTAGTAGCAACCCTTCCACTGCGTCGTTGGACAAGAACAAATCATGTCATGAGAAACTTGCCATGGATAGCATAAATTGTACCACTCGTTGGAGCAGTGTGACGGCCCTGAACTCAATGGATGCGGGAGTAATATGTTTACAAAGACTGCAAAGCCTTAATGATCAAATGCAAATACCTGAAACCAAATAGGAAAACGGAAGTGTCAAGGGAAATTTAGGACACTATTGGGAGTCACCTCTCTCGGTGTAAGTCATAAGTCAGTTTCAAGTCTCAAACTCCAGTCCCAAGTTACTGTGGCAAAGAACAAGCAATTGAGGCCAAGCCCCCGCTGCATTTCAAGCAACTTGAGTCACAACATTACTTGTAAGAAGACCTTGTAGAAAGTGTTCATCCAAAGTCTGCATTATTATCTTTGTTAAGGTAGAATACTGATACAATTCCATTTCCGTGCAGCATAACAGCTAAATGCTGCTTCACCATGTTTGCTTTGAAGCCTGGCCTCCACTAATTGACCCGAGTCTGCTGACCTTCCATTACCCTTTCTTTACTAATCTAATCATTCAATTGTTGTTTGTCCTCCACAGGACTCCCGTTTTCTCCTTTCCCCCAACCAGCTCTCCTCCTCCGCCGACTTTGCGGCCATCTTGTCGGCCATGCAGAGGCAGAAAGTGGACGCTGGATGCGACCTCATGTCGATGTCTCTGCAGAATCACTGCTGAGAGCTGCCACCGAAAGCACCGGCAACTCGACCCGCATCGCTGCAGGTTGGTGTAAACTGCAGACACATGTGCAATGAGCCGCCGGCTGTTCGTTGTTCGGTATTTTCTTTTTTTTTTTCCTGCCAATCCAAAAAGGAAGAAACAGCCACCCACTCTAGAACTTGAACGTGCAATCCTGTGATTAGGAGGATCATACTATAAGAACTGCACAAATCAGGCTCGGTAGCATATTTGCTTTGTACATGTATTCATTCATTCATTCATTCATCTTCCGAGCCGCTTGATCCTCACTAGGGTCGCGGGGGGTGCTGGAGCCTATCCCAGCTGTCTTCGGGCAGTAGGCGGGGGACACCCTGAATCGGTTGCCAGCCAATCGCAGGGCACACAGAAACGAACAACCATTCGCACTCACACTCACAACTAGGAACAATTTAGAGTGTTCAATCAGCCTGCCACGCATGTTTTTGGAATGTGGGAGGAAACCGGAGCACCCGGAGAAAACCCACGCAGGCCCGGGGAGAACATGCAAACTCCACACAGGGAGGCCGGAGCTGGAATCGAACCCGGTACCTCTGCACTGTGAAGCCGACGGGCTAACCACTGGAGCTTTGTACATGTAGTCCCTTGAATATGAAAGATCTTCACTAGCTGCCAAGTCATGTATGGGGAAACTCAGCGTGGGGGCGGGATAATTTAAATCAGCCCTACTGTTGCGCCACAGTTGGGCAAAAATTCTGAATAGCAAACTCACAGGCACATTTTGGGGAAATAATTAGAGAAAGATTTATATCGCTGTCACTGTGTGGACAATTTCATCAAGCGATCAAGAATGTGCAAGTTTTTAGAAGCTAAACATTGTTAAACGTTTTGTTAAAAGTTTTGCAGCCACTCAAACTCATAATCAAACTCATTGCAGGTCTGCTTACCTTTTGGCTTTGGCATAATGGAAGGTGCAATAATAATAATAATCTAAACGATAGTGCCTCTGAATCGATTGATTGTTTCAGACAGTGTACGCAGGAGGCTACTTGAAAGTACCAAGGGATCTTCACCTTCTTACCCCGGAAGTCGGAAAGTCTTGCTCATAAAAGCAGGCTAATGACGAAAGATTTGTACGGTCGATTGATTCCACACGTTCTTCTGTGTTCACTTTCAGGTGTGATGCCACAAGGACTTGACACATTCCCCTTCTCACCTCGTCCTCTCCACCCAAACCCGCCCAAAGGAAGTATTATTAGCACACAGCCTGTATTCGCTTTTTCAAGTTAAGCCACCACTGTAGCACTCTACATGTACATCATATGTGTGTGTGTGTGTTTGTGTGCATGCGTGTGTGTGTGTGTGTGTGTGTGTGTTTGTGTGTGTGTGTATGTCTCCACATGTACAGTACATAGCGTGCACAGACATGTCTATTCACTGAACACCTCATACAAGCGCAGGGACCACAGCGCTGATTTATGATTTATGGATAAACATTCCCCAGTAGACTACGGCTTTGCAGTTGCTTGGACACCGTTGGGACTATCAAGGATGAAGTGGACCTCTTGAAACACTGAGAGTGATTTTTTTTTCCCGGTTCACGTTGGGGCCAACGCTTGTGTGGAGACTTAAAAACAAAAACAAAAAACCTGCAATCAGATAAAAGGTGCAAACACAGTCAGGCATGGCGGACAGGACATAGTATACGCACATGCAATGGCACAGCCTATGTGTGTGTTTGGACCTATCGTGCTGCTGAATGTATCTGTGTGGTCTGGCTCTGAAAGACTCCAGATGGGTTATCCCTCGCCTAAAGCATATGAGCACGGGCGAGCCTTTTGCAGCATTTGTTTTAATTTGAGCCCTTTTGTCTCTTGTCTTTTCCATCGGATTGAAAGCGGACGCCTTTCGCCTCGCTTTGCCTCGCTTTTAGGCAGTGAGAAGAATGACAATAATGAGGTCTGGCGTCTGTCCACTGCTTTGCACAACACACACACACGCACGCACACACACACCCACACACACACGCAGTCCCAGTGAAAGCAGCAGCGCAAATAGCACATATACACATACAATGTGAAACGAATGCAGGAAGCCATAAGCTTTTTTTGTGTTTTCTATATATTACATGCATTTTTTATTAAATTAGCCTCAATATTATGCATTATTATAATTTTATCACATTGCTTGAATGTCCCGTTGTGTTTGTCCACAATCTGTCTGCATAAAAAGTCACGCCGGGTGGCCCAAATGTCTTGAGTCCAAATGGATATGTCTCACTCACACAAACCACAAAAGAGCAGCAATCGGTATACATTAAAATAAGTTAATCACACAAAAAAAAGCGGTGAAAGGAAAAGGTGGGATCATGTCTTGTTCAGGGTTTAACAGACCCCCGTTTACGGATGTTCTTTAGTTTAAAAAGGACAAAGGAGGCCCCAAACGGGTTGTCAGTCAATGTGACAGGCCAAAGCTGGAGCTCTATACACGTCACGCTCCGAATTCCGCAGCCGTATTGACGTGATGGACCAAAAGGCGGAGCTGTGTAGATTTTACGGACTAAAAGTCGGAGTTGTATTGAGATGACGGTCCAACAGCCGGAGCCAGATTGTTGTGACAGACCAAAACAGAAACCGTATAGACATGACAGACCGTGACCGACGCTGTACTTGACGGTCGAAAGCCAGATTCGATTAATATGATGGGCCAAAAGTGGATCCGTATGGATGTTATGAACCAAAAGTATCGAGTGCTGATTTTTTTTTTTTTTTTTTAAACAGGAACGTTTTTGTAGTCACAGTTTAGCCCTTTGCCTTCATTGAAAGTGTCAAAAGTACACAACCTAGCCTTAGGCTTCATGTGCACTCCGTCGTAAATGAATGACTGGGACTGCCTCAAGTAAAGACAAACTGCATGACAAATACCATATTTATACCTTTATGTCAAGTTAAAATCTCTGTCATTACATCAATCACTACCTCTTTATCAGAACACATTAGTAACCTAACATTACAGTCTTATCTTGACACTTTTGCAAGTGTATTTATTAATAAGTACATGTTGGGGTTTTTTTGTGTTTTTGGCTAACCTGACACCATGTGTTACGGAGGCCCCAAATATGAGATGGGGATTTTTTTTCTTGGCCACAAAATAATGCAACATGCATACATTATGCCTATTTTGCGGCAAAAATATAATAATTTGTGGCCATGAAATACGGTCAATATAGTCTGCACATGAAATACTAATTTTTAAGCAAATGGACCGCACATTCGCTACGAATAGCAATGCAGCTATTTGAGACGTCGGTTGCATTTCCATGAAATCCCCAGAATGAGGCTAAACTATCAATTTGGAGGAGAGTGAGGTGAGTTTCTCATTGGCTTAATTAAAGCATTGCATGCTTGGAGCATATTTCGAGCGCACCCTAGATTTTCATTGTGCTTTTAAAATTTTGGTTTGACCTTTATTTTGCTCATATTTTAAACTTCTATTGTTTTCTCATTATAATAAGACCGATCAGACCTATCAGGATGAGGCTAATGGTTTAGCTTTACTTTTGACTGAGTTAGCTGTAGCAGTACAAAAAAAATTATTTTGATATTCCTTTAAAATTCTGATTTAACCTTTATTTTTCAGATATTTGCAATGTTTGTGTTCCCATTAAATCCTGAGGGATTAGGGTTTAGCTGTTTGCTAGCTGTACAGCACTGCTAGATGCTAAGCTAGTGGTAACACTCATCATTCCACATTAGAGTTGCTGAACTCATTTATCACTGTAAATCCTTTCTAAATTATAGTTGTTAATATTTTAGAAATGTTTGGCCCCCAAATATCCAGAATGAGACCGGTTGTTTAACTTTGCTTTATTCTAAGCTGGCTATAACATCTTAAAGGCTTTATATTGCTCTTAAAATGCTGGTTCAACTTTTGTTTTGCGGCTATTTGAGGCTGATTGTTCTCCCACTAAATCCACAGAATGAGGCTGGATAGCTGTAGCAAAACTGGAGTTGCTTTAATTTTTTTCCCTTAACAAAAAATAAAATAAAATGACACATCCAGCTTCCACACTTACACTTTAGTGCGACAAAGCCATATAGGCTCATGTGATAATAAAAGTTTTTTACTCGATAAGTTTTCGTTCTATACAGCTCAATATCCGTCCATCCAGATTGCACTGTAGCAAAAAGCACATACAGTAGACAGTAAATGCTATCCTTGCAGAAAAACCACACACAACAAAAACATTCCAGCGGAAGGAGACGAGGTGCTGAGCTCTCAGGAACGCCAGTGGGGGTAGGGCATTTAGAAGTCTGGATGTTACTTGGTCATGTCTACAAATGTTATTTTAATACTAATTCCAAGCAGGAACGAACATGTTTGATATTTGGGCATCCAATCATGTCTGTATTTGTGTGCTTTGCATCTGCACAGTTGACTGTAAAGATCCCTTTGTCCAAATTATGTAGTGATGAACCTTACTAAACGTATATGACGTTTTATAGCCTCTTGTCTATGACATAGTGCATTCCGTAGCGCAGGGGTTCTCAAACTTTTTGGGTCCGAGGACCCCTTAGAGGGGACATCTTTTTCCCCCTTCATAATCCCAACACTAATTAAACATAACTAGCAGGAATTGAAATATCCTAATTAAATATAACAGGAGGGAGGTGATTTTAACAGGCTAATGCACTTTGAGTTGCATTTTATTTTATGTAAGAGAAGCGCTTTATAAATAAAGTTTGATTGATTGACTGAGAATGCCACAGGAATTTTAAAAGTTGCCTATCGTAATGTTCCCCCAATTTATTATTATATTTTCTTTCCAGATGTTTTGGGGGAATGTCATGAAAATAAAGTTCTAGTTCATTAAGGGAAAAAATGTAGTACTCTATACAAGAACATATTTTGTTGGGATTAAAATACATCATTTTGTAAGGATAGTTGTATGTCTCAAAAGAAAGTAAAAATACTTAGATAGCCAGCATTAGTCAGCATTTAATAAAGGAAGTCATACTTTTTCAAAAGAAGTTAAAAAAAACTATGACCAGTACTCATTTTATCTGGAAAATATGCCTTTGTTCTAAAAAACAAAATAGGGCTGTAATCTTGAAAAAATTGTATTTTCTAGAGAAAAGTAGGACACCTTTTGTTCTTAAAAAATTGTCTTTATTCTTTCCGGGATGTCAAGTTTGATTTTTTTTTTCCTAATTGGCCCAAAGCTAAGGTATGAAGAAGTAATCACTTTTTTATGTTTCACTTTACCGGCGTGCCTGTATGTCATGCATTTTGTTGAATAATATGAGATTTAATCATTTATTGCAAATTATTTTTCGGACACTCAAGTGACAGCTCACAGTCCCTCGTGGGGCCGGACACCCAAGTTTGAGAACCACTGCTTTAGCCATGTGTTGTGATTGCCGCTGCAGATACATTGTACTACTGTAACCTGAACAACTCTTTTTTGCTGCTATACCATTTGTGCCCTTTAAAAATGTCCTTGTAGAAAAACAAGACAGGTTTATGTCATACTAGTCGAAATCATCAACTCCATGTCCTCATATACAGTATACTGCATCCAATGTATTGGAAGTGATACAACCATCATGTTACAGATGTTATTAAACGTCTTATTTTTCATACAAATCTCTGGTGTTTGTCTCGTTTTACGGTGATGAAAGGCAAACAGGATTATTTTCATGACATCGTCACCCTGTGAGTTGGTGACAGGGAATCGTGTGTGTGAGTGTGTGTTTTGAGACACAATATTGTTCCCTCTCTGCACCTGATCTGTTCTGCTGAGTCAGAAGCTGCTCGAGGACAAGCTGAATACTGTTACTGCCACTATGAACAGGAGCAAAATAGTTCAACTTTATTGACGCTTTATATGAGGCTTTTGTACTTTGTTCATTTTCCCTTCCCTATTATTATTAATGATCAAGTTGACAAGTGACGTTAGAGGGAGGAGAGTAGCGTACCTGCCAACCTATCTGTCTGTCTGCATGGAAGGGCACTATTCCAGTACTGTACTATATATAGCTACTGGATGAGGGAGACAGAGAGTGAAAGGGACAGAGTGAGTCATCCATCATGGTAGAGAAAAAAGAAGTCTCCATATCTTCCTTTTTTAAACCCAGCTTTGCAGTGTTTTAAAACCAATTAAATGATGTAATCATCACATAGACTGAGGGAAATAAATATTTGATCTGATGCTGAATTTTCTCAGGCCACAACCACCATCCAACAGTCTTGGATGGTGGTTTACTGCAGTGTTTCCCAACCTTTACTAAGCAAGTATATGCAGTGGATACAAAAAGTCTTCACACCCTTGTTCAAATGCCAGGTTTTGGTAATTTCATTGAATTTTTAAGAAAATTTATTTGGGAGTAAAAGGACACAAAAGACAAACAAACAACAAACAGAAATAAGGTGGTTGCACAAGTATGCACACCGTTTTAAAACTGGGATGTGGCTGTGTTTAGAATTAACAAATCACATTCAAACTCATGTCCAATGGGAGTCAGCACACACCTGCCACCATTTAAAGTGTAGTTAAAAGTTGATTTTATTAACCCCAAGTAATTGTCAGCTTTTTTAGTAGGATTTTCCTTGACATTATTTGTAGCAGAAGCCTGAAGGTTTTGTGCTAGCAACACTATCTGCTGTTTTGAAGTGTTCAGAATACCCTGTTCCGAATAAAGAAAAATTGATGCCGCCACCACCATGCTTCTCTGTAGGTATGGTGTTTTTTCCTCGGTGATGAGAAGTCTTTTGTTTGCCCCAAACATACCGTAGGGAGAAAAAAAAAGTTCAACCTTACTTTCAGAGGACCATAACAGAATCTCCCAAACATGTGAGAACATGTGAAGAGAGGTGGTATAGAAAATGGTTGGATGGAGGTTCGAATGTCTTGACAGCTTAGTGGGTTTTTTTTGTCTGCCGTATATGTATAAAAATGGTGAAGCATAAGAGTCCCAGTAGATTTTTTTTTAATTCTGTGAAAAGGGTAAAATCCCATTTCCCATCCTTGTTGCCCGACCGCGAGAACTCAAGGTCGATGTCCTTCACCGGACCGTGACCGTGACGTGAGGCCCATGTTTGTGATGGAGATAATGCTGTTAGTTTGTTCTGTCAATTACAAAAAAAATGTCCTTTGTGCTCACATTCGACGTTTCCTGTTTGCTCAACCAGCGCTACGTACACATGTGCAGCTTCTGCTCACTGTTATCATTACATCACAAACTTAATTTCTCTCTCTTTGTAGCTCTTTCTCACACTCACATACACACTCGCGCGCGCACACACACACATTCACAGGAGCACTGATAGCATCAAACAACATGCACTTGTAGGCCAGATAACGCTAGGTACCTGCTTCAACACAGCTGCTACTACAAACCAGGGGAGGAAAATCATGGCTGGAGTATTTTAGCAAAACACAAGAGCAAGGTGGAAAAATACAGGCAGGAAAGCAGCGAAGGCCCAAGAGATGCACCAACACCAAAGCGGATGAGGGAGCCGTGTGGCAGAATACACAAGTGAGAAAAGAGGTCCCATGATACTCAAGATACAACAGTATGAGAAATGATCAGTTGCAAATTTTTAGATTTGTATAATGGTGATGGTAATAGTCAGAATATATATTTTATAAAATGCATATAAACTTAAGTATTTGATAACCGACAACTCACCCGCAATTAAAGCTCCCATAAACTGTCTGGTGAACATGTGACCTACAACCTTGTACAATTAACCAATTATGATGTTGTCTGATCTAAACTAGTCATATGTACTGTATAACAGTAATTGTTTGAGGAATCAATTTCTTACCTTCCAATCTCAAAACCGCCACTGGAAAGACTTAAACGCAGTCAACTGTTGTCAGGAAGGAGAAATGGATTACGACACCATCAGTTAAAGGTTTGGTGAGATAACAACTCTTGGCACCTTTCTTACAATGGTCATGAGAACATTAAGGGAGCCTCAAAGTACATGATAAGACCTATTTTCAGGATCTGAAGGCAATTGGGAACAATAAGTTTGGGATCTTTTGCTGCAAAAGGTACAGAAAGGTATACAGGTGAAGGGGAGCGTGGCTAACTTGCTCACGAGGGGGTCTAAGAGCTAAAACAGGTGAGGGCATATTTGTGGTCTAGGCGGGCATGCATGTTCAAGTTAAACAGAAGATGCAGGTACCAGTAGAAGACATCGGAGAGCCCACTGCTTGTTATCTTTCATTATATACATATGATTAGATGTGCATGTGCAGTACCTGGAGGTAAAAGACACCAGCCAATCACAATTTTGAATCAGTCTGCTTATTTCTCTTCTATCCTTAGCAGATATAAATGCTTCTCGTTTGGCTGCAAATTCAACATTTAAATTTCAGTCTGATCATTTGAATTATTTGTCAAAAAGTTCCAACATGCTGAAATTCCTCTGTAAAGTGTATAAAAAACTTCACTTTAATGTTTAACATCACTTAAAAAAAGATTATTTATTTCTCAATACTAAAATTTCATTTTTTTTGGACACATCTCTCCACAATTATTCTCCATAATCTACAGGTATTAACGTTTTTCACAGATGCATGGCTGTAAATTCTCGTCGTTTTAATGTAAATATGTACATTCAGAATATATAACAGGAAAATGATGGAAATGTTTTATATGTTTTACATGTTTTACATGATGGAAATGATCATTTGGACTTTTAGTCAACTGCGTGCCAGGTCAAAAACCTTTTTGCCAATAAAGTTCCAACGCCACAAAGGTAAATATGAATGTGGCGAACTCTGGCGGCAAAAACTTATCACTACGTGGATTTTGACGTCTATTAAGTCAACGTGGCAGTGACGTCAAAACCGGAAATGTTCCGTATCGTCACTCTAACCGAGGTTTGTCCATTTGTTACTTTCCCCTTACTTAGTAACTACGAGAGCAAATGGTGTAGCGTTCACAAAGTGAGTCACATTTGATTAATGTTTACAATTTCACACGTGTTATTTAATCCTACTGGGACATATTAAGTTGAATTAGTGCGAGCTAAAGCTAAATAGACTATTGTATACGAAACGACCTGTTAGCATTCTGATGCTAACGTTAGTCACAGCCGGCTAAACTGCGATCAGCTGTGACGCCCACGACGGCTTTCGATTAGAGAGACTCATCCAGATGAATTATCACTTCGGAGTAATTTAAGCATTATGTATATCGCTGATTCGTATTTATTTTGTATTTTTTGGTGTTGATCAGCTCATCAAGATAGCTGCGAGCTAAAGGCCAAAGCTAAGCATTCGTAATCGGTTTTTAGTTTTTAGTCGGTCCATGACGCAGGGACACGTCTCATCACCGATGGGACGTCTCTGGTCTTTGGGGCACATTGTTGTTGTTGTTGTTTTGTTTTGTTCGTTTGTTATCTATTATTTTATCTTGAGAATTTCGGCGCTCCTACCCACGACCACCATCGGCATATAACCGGTTATTCTTTATTTGATTATGTCCAAAGACCAGTCCAACGACGAGGACGTTGCTGCTCTCAAGGGGCTGTTAAGCCACCTACCTCGAAGCGGGCCGGTGTTGAGCGTTTTACCGGCGAAAGCATGACGTGCCGCGATCGGACTATCGAATTCCAGTCGGCCTGCAAATCTCTCCAAGGCAGACAGGTTGGTTCACCAATCGCTTTTTAATGTATTTTGGACTGTACAGCTGCAGTGTAAAAAAACACACACAAAAAAGAAACGACGACACACAATTGTGTGTGGTAGTGCAGTAACAGAACAAAGATATTTTGGACCACTAGGAAGACGACAGTTTAACCTTTCCGTCGTGTTAAACTTGAGTTTACAAGAAGTGTCGAAGCCACACTCAAAAAACAAAAAAAAATTACACATACTGTACATATCAAAACTAGCGATGTTTGATACGATTTTACTTACAACAGTATGAGTACTCAACTCTTTAGTAGTCAGCGATACCAAGTATTGATAGTACTAGTACTTTTGATATATAAAACTTCCACCCCAGCCAAAAAAACTGTATTTCCCATTATAGCATTTTCCTTCAAATTGTATGAAATAATAACGAATTTTATTGTCTGTTTTTCCATGTGTTCAAATAAAACATTTTGTGTGTTCTACACAAATGATCAGTCTTTTGTGTGTGTTCTACACAAAATGTTTTGTTACGTTTTATTAACCCAAATAAATTTGAGTGAATAAATAATTAAATAACTAAAATAAAATGAAAGAAATAACCCAGTGACCAGAAAAAGTCCCAATCAAATTCAAATTTTAACATTTTAATAGGCACCTGTCAGATATGCGTGCCCTTATTTCCTGATCATTAAACGACCACAAGAGGGTGCGCGACGCGAGTATCGATACCTTGAAACAATGCCAGGTATCAGTCTGATACCCATAACTGATATCGGTACTTACCCAGCCCTAATTAGAACTGTATCTTAAGTAATTTATCCAAATTGAAATGGATGGCAATGTTGTTGTTACAGTTACCGCTCTCCGGTAAACGTCAACAAAAAAAACATGTAACTTTTTTTCCTCCCTCCTTTAAATAAATAACAACGGTCCCTATGTGTGTAAGCATTAAATTGAGTTTGTTTTGGTCAAGTAAACATAAACTTTTTATTTAATGTTTAGTTTGACAGTAAATTTCATCTGACAGTGTCAATCCAGTGAACAGCTTGGAGCCACAGCACCTTTGAAGAATTTTTCTGTGTGACACAGTTGCTGCTTGTTGACTGCCACCACCTAGTGCCCAGAACATAAAAGTTTTGCTCGCAGCTCGACTCAAAATCATCTGAGAGACAGCTTGCATCTTGAAAAATTGTCCACTGTCTTTGAAAAAAAGTTTTGTATATATTTGTGATTTAAGTTGTATTATTATGATCAAGAAAAAAAAGTATATTTTTGAGGGGGGGATCACACTTTCAATATTAGCCATGTGATGAGAATAAAATCTTAGTTTTTTTTTAATAGTTGTGTACTGTATTTTTAAGGTTGAAATGATCATTTTACCTGAAAAATGTAGCATATTTTAGAGGTAAATCGATTTTAGACAAACTTAAATTGTACATTGTTTACATTAAACTAGGGCTGCAATTAATGATTATTTTAGTAATTGATGAATCCGATTAAAAAAATTCATTTCCATTACTTTTTACAATGTTTATTGTTAAATTACGAGTATTAGGACAATTTTTAATTAAAAAAGGTGTCTCATCACTTATCAAAATTCATTGTCAATTTGAAAATCGATTCGTTGATTATTGTTGTTAATTGAAAATTAATTGTTGCACCAGTGGATTGAAGTAACATTTTGAGGTACAGGGCTTCTATTTTCAACCATAAAATTAGTCATTTCTGGAGAATAAAGCTCTATAGTTTTTGAAGGAAAAGTGTTCAGATTATATATTGATTTGAGTAATCCTAGAGTTTCCAGAACAAAGTTGTATTTTATTTTACAAAGAATAAAGTTTAAAAAAATTACAACAAAGTTGTACATTTTCTAGAAAACCAAAATTTATTTTTTTATTTATCTCAAGAAATGGGAGTTATTTTTCAAGATTTGAGTCATAGTATGATTATCATCATACTATGGTGTTCTCCTGAGATTACAACTGTTATATTGTCGTGTATTATTGTTTTTCTTTTCATGATGGCACCATAGCTCTTGTACACATGTGATCAGACTTGTTCAAAATATGGACATATGCGGCTTTTCTACTTCGAGCTAATTGTTTCAGTCCATCTGTGATGAACATACTGTATGTTCTTCTCACTGTTGTCTCGCTTTGTGTTCCTGGTAGAATGGAGTGCAGCCCACAAAACCAGCTCTCAACGCTCTCAGGCAGCGCAGTGATTTTACGGTCATGGCTAAGTAAGTTAATCACTTTAGGCTGGTTCAAATGCGCCTTTCCTGTTTTTTAAGGGGGTAGTTGGTGACATCATTTGAGGGAGTATTTCAGCTACATTGGAAAGAAAACAAAAATTACGTTGGACTATAAACACCATCATCATCATGTTTTTTTTCCTGTGCTGACTTTTTTCCCCATCATCCAACATTTTAATGTTTTTTTTAACAAATATTTAATGACATTCCCAGATTAATATGTGAACATTTTTTGGGGGGTGTTATGTCTTGTTTGTCATTCCTTATGGAACGATTTAACCAAAGGTGCAAAAAGTGTGCACAGCAGCAATAAAATGATCAATGAGGATTGATCAGTTTTAAGTGGATAAAACTCAAAATGTTGAATATTTGATATCACAAAAGCAGGAACATGTCGATTTAATTGAATTCATTTGTAAGAATGTATCATGGCCCTGGGTTGGGCCAGTGTCAGAGAACTTTGGCTGGCCCGACAAAGTGTGCCTATTTATTTTAAAAAATAATAAAAATCACTCTCGTGAGTACAGTCGTAAATATAGTCTTAAAATGGTATTGAGGAAAATGTCGTGCATTATATAGTTAATTTTGTTTTATTGTTTACAGCTGTAATTGGGTAAAAATAAAGTAATTGAGAGAAAGAGGTTGTATAATTTTGAGATTATGGTCACAATTTTGAAAGTAGTCTATTGTTGAGAAAAAAGTGGTTTAGTTGGCTTTATATTCATAATATTAGTAAAATTGTATCCAAAATTCGAATTTATTTTCAACTTATGTTTTGGAAAACATGACTTTAATGATGTGACATATCAATATTCTTTTGTGTGTGCCCAGAAATGTCGTTTGTGGCGATATCAAGTCACCGATTGATTATTATTTTTAATTATTAATTTATTTTCCCCTTGCAGGAGAATTGGAAAAGACCTGAGCAATACATTTGCCAAGTTGGAAAAGCTAACAATTTGTAAGCTACCTTCATTGCATTCCTATCTAGTTATTATTTATGTATTATAATTATTGTGTATTTACTGATATTTCATATTGTTTTTGGTTTACAGTGGCCAAAAGAAAATCTCTATTTGATGACAAGGCAGTGGAGATTGAGGAGCTCACGTATATCATTAAACAAGTTAGTGATATATGCTTGTAGTGCGTGCGTGCGTGTGTGCGTGTATATTTTATTTGTAATGAGGTGTTATTTAACAAATTTTGTTTGCATTTTGTAGGACATTAACAGCCTAAACAAACAGATAGCACAGCTGCAGGACTTGATCAGGTCACGTGGAGCACCGGGCGGAAAACACATCCAAACCCACTCCAACACCATTGTGGTGTCCCTACAGGTAACACACACACACATATACTGAACATACATGCTAATACAATCACACAAAACGCACACACTAATACTTACTATTAATCGTTACATTTATTACAGTGTAGGAATCGAAATGCAAAACAAGCGCTTTCCATTTTGTTTAAATGGGAACACAATTGAATGACAAATTGTAAAAATAAAGGAAAATGTAATGATGAAATCTTCTTAAAATAATACATCAGTGAATAAAATAAGCTACGGTTTCCTCCCACATTCCAAAAACATGCGTGGCAGGCTGATTGAACACTCTAAATTGTCCCTAGGTGTGAGTGTGAGTGCGAATGGTTGTTCGTTTCTGTGTGCCCTGCGATTGGCTGGCAACCGATTCAGGGTGTCCCCCGCCTACTGCCCGAAGACAGCTGGGATAGGCTCCAGCACCCCCCGCGACCCTAGTGAGGATCAAGCGGCTCGGAAGATGAATGAATGAATAAAATAAAATGTTTCGATGAGGTATTTTATTTAATAAAAACAATTTATGGGGTATTTTATTTAATAAAAGCGCCCCATAGAAACAATCCTTATAATATTTCAAATTTATAATAATAATATTTGTTTTCTTTATAATTGAAATCCCCCCCCATTGAATTTATCAAACGCATGCTGCACACTCTTAGTTTTACATCTATGCACGGACTTTTGATCACACTCAGTGTTTTCTCTATTTAACATATATTTGCGTTTCTCCTCACCAGTCCAAACTGGCCTCCATGTCCAATGACTTCAAGTCAGTCCTAGAAGTTAGAACAGAGGTAAGTTGAGGCTTGCGCTCCGGTTGCACGTGGCATCTCAAGCAATGTGAGGCATATTTATCACATTCCTCGTGGTTTGCGTGCAGAATCTGAAGCAGCAGCGCAGCAGGAGAGAGCAGTTCTCCCAACCTCCTTCATCATCCTCCCCACTCATGGCCAATAATTTCAGTGAGTTTGCTCCTGTTTTTTTTTCTCCCTCACACACTAATACTCACCCAGTGAGTGAGTGAGTGAGTGAGTGAGTGAGTGAGTGAGTGAGTGAGTGAGTGAGTGAGTGAGTGAGTGAGTGAGTGAGTGAGTGAGTGAGTGAGTGAGTGAGTGAGTGAGTGAGTGAGTGAGTGAGGTAGTGAGTGTGAGAGAGAGAGAGAGAGAGAGAGAGAGAGAGAGAGAGAGAGAGAGAGAGAGAGAGAGAGAGAGAGAGAGAGAGAGAGAGAGAGAGAGAGAGAGAGAGAGAGAGAGAGAGAGAGAGAGAGAGAGAGAGAGAGAGAGAGAGAGAGAGAGAGAGAGAGAGAGAGAGAGAGAGAGAGAGAGAGAGAGAGAGAGAGAGAGAGAGAGAGAGAGAGAGAGAGAGAGAGAGAGAGAGAGAGAGAGAGAGAGAGAGAGAGAGAGAGAGAGAGAGAGAGAGAGAGAGAGAGAGAGAGAGAGAGAGAGAGAGTGAGTGAGAGATCACCAAGTAAAGATGTGGCACAACGAATATAGAGGATAAAGGATCATATGCTCCTGCTCATTCTATGTCAGGGTTGGCCAAAGTTGAGTGCTCAAGAGCATCATTAGATTTTTAGAATGGACATGTAGGGTAGGTCATTCATAGAAAAATAAAAGGTTTGCGACTGTCGTCAAGCTAATCTTAGTGGCATCCCGAAATTAGATTTTCAAACAACGCAGACGTGAAACTTCCTTGACATCATTAACATCTCGCTTAGTTTATTACCAAAAGTCCTTGAAGAGACTTTACTAAGTCTCCACAAGGGGGGAGAATGCCCCTTAAAAAGCCCAGTGATATACATGCCATGATGCCAATAGAAAATCGTTTCACATCGTATTTTTTTCCTCTGACCCGTTGCATCACCCCTCATATCAAAAACCACGACTGACTGCTTATATCCTGATCCAGTTGTGCTACTTGAGAGCATTAAAATGATTGTCCCTCTTTATTGTGCAAGTCTTCCCAAAGATCTGCTGCTGTCACATGAATTGCACTAATCAAGCCAGTTTGAAAGAATAAATCATGCTTGCTCTTGATCAGTTTTCCAAAAGTGAAAATGCATCCGTTAGATTTCTATTTTATTCCAAGACATTTTAATGCTCTCTAAGAGTAAACCTTCTTTGGCCCTGCTCGTGAAATGCTTGCGGCCTTAATTTCTCAAGCGATATGCTTTATGGAAATAGTCTCCGTTAGAAGACCCTGTAGTTGAATTCATTCTAAAAGCAAATGATTTGATTTTGTAGGCACTACAAGGTGATTAACCAGTATTTTGCACCAAAGCCTCCAATATCTTGAGGGTTTAGGGGGCTCATGACAGTTTACCATTTTTAAAAGAATCCATTTTTTTCAACCACTGAAACCATTTTTGGGGGTCTTCGTAAATCACGGTAAGTAGCCGCTCCAACTGATATGTGCAATTTTTTTCTTCTTTTTTGAGGAGTGAAATACGAAAACTACAGTTAATCATTTATAGTTAAAAATATAATTGGGTTAAAGGGCTTCGACATTCTGCTTCCTAAACAATTACAGAAACAACATATTTTGGGTAATTGTGGATGCTTATAAACTTGGCATTGGCTACTGGTCGAATAGAGTCATCAACCACTGTAGGTGATGTAGCAGTCTGGGCCATTATTTTAATGTACACCATTTTTCAATATCCTCTTTCAAGGGGGCAGATATGAGTCATTTCTAAGACTGACTGTGTGACAAGATTTTAAATCTAAACATATCTGTAGTGCTATTTCGGGCTGCAAAGTCCTTGAAATGCCACAGAAACCTGTAACACATTTGAGTTTTAGTGGTTGAGGTAAAAGCCAGCTATGAATGACTCTCCCTGTATTTGGTCCTCTAGTAATGCAAACATGAAAACATATTTTAGGGAGCCGCAAAAAAGGGGCCCAGGAGCCGCATGCAGCTCGCGAGCCGCGCAATGACTACCAGGGCTTTACAACCTCAAATGTAAAAGGTATTTCCCTGGACCGCTTACCTTTCTCAGCGTTTATATCATAACAAGCCCGCCCCTGCATTCTACTTTGCTTGCCTGCCTCTGCGTGTGCACGAATGTGAGCGCTTTGAACCCGTGTCCTGTCTTTGTTTTGCGCTCTCCTCCCCGCAGAGAGTTCGGTCTTGATGCAGGACGAGTCCCGGAGTCTAGGCGATGTGGCCATCGACATGGACTCTCAATCCAACCCCCTCCAGCTCCAGCTCATCGATGAGCAGGTTGGTTAATGTCACACCAAAAGGGCTTTGTAGTTAAATTATCCGACACAAATGAAGCAACTTCGCATGATCTCGCATACACGACGACTATTTCACACTGCACAAACTGATGTGACGTCACAGGCCTACGAATCTGCACACGAGCACTTTCCCTAAGCAAAAAAAAAGTCATTTAACTCACTTTGGACAGTTACACACAGTGATCACTGTCAAGGGAATGCAGGCAAATTTTTGACAAACTTTTGGCTTGCCTTTTCCTGTGCATGAGGTCCTATCAAGGACATCTTTAAAAAAAATAGATTTAAAAAAAGTAAAAACACAGCTAAACTTCATCAAACGTGACCATACTAGTTGAAACACTGTACCAATAATCTGATATTGTGTTTGTGGAATATGAAATAAGCAGAAAATGCACCTGTTTTTATCTCACGAGGCAGTTATTTTGCGGCGTGCTGTTGACTGAATTCAACATCACAGTGCCTAAGGGCTCGTGTAATAACCGCGTTGTTTGCTTAGGACTCGTACATCCAGAGCCGCGCAGACACCATGCAGAACATCGAGAGCACCATCGTTGAACTGGGCTCCATATTCCAGCAGCTGGCGCACATGGTCAAAGAGCAGGAGGAGACCATTCAGAGGTGAGTCAAAGACACCCACACAACTTTCAGATTGCTTTCGATGAGTGGCGGGGGTACACCAGCCTTCAGTGAACCTCACAGGGACACATGACCTTTTGCAAAAATGATCCAGGAAAGTTCTCTTTTTCCACCCACAGAGGGTTTAAGAATCAATTTGACGATGGCCTCAACTTGTCGATGAAGAGGAAGACCCGATAACCACTTTTGCACCATGTTGCTTCAAAAATGATTAAGACTCACATTGGGTCCCCACCCGCAGTTAACTAGATTATTTTTCTCAATACATTAGAGAAAATATTTTGGAAATTTATTTTTTCCACCACAAAGAATAAACTTGACTAACTGAAGAAAACAACTGGATTGAGAATCAAACCCAGAAACGTTTTTTCTGTGAGGCAGGCAGACTTAAAAAGCCCGACAATAGATACACATCAAATACTTCTTTTCACGAGCTGCCCAATTTGCATCCCGAGACACAATTTCTTTTTACTTAGTAACTGTAATATTAACAACAATTAGTGAAAAATACGACCTTTTTCTCAGGATCGACTCAAACGTGGAAGACACGCAACTGAACGTGGAGGCGGCGCACTCTGAGATCCTCAAGTACTTCCAGTCTGTGTCTTCCAACCGCTGGCTGATGATCAAGATCTTTCTTGTCCTGGTGGTCTTCTTCATTATCTTTGTAGTCTTCTTCGCCTGAGGAAGAAAGAACAGGAAACGCGGCGGGAAAAAGGCAGACATTTTGTGAAAAACGGACCTTCAAACTGAGGCTTCGAAATCCCACGGAAGGAATGCAGACTTTTAATTGTATGGAGGATTATAGAAAGCTTTTTCCACATGACAGCACGGAAGAAGTTCTCTTATAGCCCCATTTTTTGTAGCGGGTGAGTTGGAAGTTGTTCTGAATCCTACTTTGACCAATGATTCATTGTTTATGGCTATAATTTAATGGTTTGATTCTGCAAACTTTCTTTTAATTTTGTTTTTGTTTTTTGTTCTTAAGTGATAGTTCAAAGCCAAACTGTAAGCATGCTTCTAGGATCATGAATTACAGCCACAACGTCGTAGTATTGAAGTATTGTTTGTTTGTTTGTTTTTGCCAAACGTAAGTGAGCACATCTGGTGCACCAGAAGAACTTTGCCGACTGAAGCCAGAGCTGGTCCAAAGTGCTCAAGACAGCTTACTTAACAAATAGATTTAAAATAAAACTTCTTTCAAAGTGGTTTCCATGTTGGACATCAGCGCTTGTGAAGGGTTTTGTTTTTAACCCAGAAGTGACTGGACGTCCTTTTGCACACGCGCGCACACCCTTTTGAATCTTCACAGTGTACAGGATCTAATTTAAATGACCAATTTTTAAGAAGAAACAACATTCTGTCACTTTATTCCCCCCCCCCCCCCCCTGTATATTTTCTTTTTATCTGACTGCCTTACCTTTTGTGTACAAAGTGCAGATAGTTATGAATGGTGTATTGGTGAGAAAATGCATATTAATAAAACAATAATAAGGTGCTGGCATTCTTGGGATTTTCTTTTGGGTTAAGAGGATTAGTCAGGTTTGATAAATTATCACACTCGTGTCATTCCATTGGTCATAAAACTCACCAGTCAAATATGAAACGTTTTTGTGAAGCGCTCTAAAAATCAGCATGTATTGTATTGTTTTTATTCAACTGGTAACAAAAAGCTGATTTATTCACACAGAAATGATGACACTGAATTGCAGGCAATGTTACTCATAGTACACAGCAAAATATCATCCTGGGTTTCTATTTAAAAAACATTTGCGGGCCACAACATTGGTACATTCTCATACAAAATAATTTGTTTTGGTATTATTGCATTTGTTGTAACAGTACTGTGTACCTAATGAAGTGGTTTTTGAGTTTTTTTAATCAGACTTAGCTGTTAAAATTAGATATATATAAATACGTATTAGGAGTCATTGTATTTTACATTGTTCTAAAATGTTATTGTATACACAGTGTCACATTGTGTATATGTCATCCATTTTACTATATATATAGTATTGCAGTTAGGTTATTTTAAATTTAACATAAGGGTCACCAACCTTTTTGAAATTCAAGCGCTATACTTGGCTACTGATTAACGCCAAGGCTGGTCAATTGGAAAAAGAAATTGCAAAATTACCTTTGAATCAGAAATGGCTTTGTGTATCTCAAAATCTATTTTTGATGCTGATTTTTATTTTTTAAGTCTTTGCTTTTTTCTTTTATATCAGGTTTTCAGATGTTTTCATTTTTGTTGGACAAGTGAAAGCTTGTGAAAGCTTACAGATTTCACCATGTGTTGTCATTTAAATTAATAAATATGACAAAATACTTTACTGAATTACATATTATGATATCATTATGAATACCTCAATGTGTTAGAGAAGAAATGAGGGCAGATTCAGTCAGCCCCAAAATCATTTGGAAAAGTTTACTTAAATCTTTGCAAATCTATTTCTTCACAAATGTCGAGAGTCCAACGTATACTCATGTGTTTACAATACTCTGACCCTACCCTGCCTACTTTATGTTTGATCCTTTCTTCTCCATCCTACAGCACCCTTCCATCTTCATCAACGTTATCATCCTCATCCTTCCGCACTTTGTTCCAAAGGTGCGATGTCCGGCATGCTCCTGCTCCTCCCTTTCCTGGCGCGAGCCCTGATGGCCTCTTCCTCCCGTTCCTCTCCGTCATCTTCTTCCTCCCGCTCCTCATCTGACCAATCCACTTGATGCTGCAGGTCGGCCCTGGAGCCCCTCGGGCCGCTCCCCATTGAGAAGTAGCCTGTTCGGAACTTGCTACGGAACGTGACAAAGGAGAGGCTCTTGCTGCGCTGCTGCTTCATCAGCATATTGTGTTGCACTCCTTCTTCTCCTCTTGTGATTTCTTCCAGGCATTCGTGCAGCGCCGAGCGAAACAGACGCGGGACCTCGTAGACCTCCGGCTCCATCTTGGACACCAGCCTCCTGAACCTGAAATAAGGAAATTGTTCAGCCTTTTCGTCTGTTAGCTTTATGCTAATACTAATTAGCATCAGTGTTTCGGTGCTTTAACCCTTTAATCAACAACACATTAAAGACAAACAATAAATTGTCGACTCACAATATAACAATACTCATGGTCATATATTCTTTATCATCTGCATAGAAAGACTAAAGTTAGTGCTGTACTGATAAGATGGGTGAGGAGCTGAAACATTTTAATAAGGGCCCAACCGATATTATTTTTTTAGGCTATTTGGCAGAGTAGAATTCCAATAACCGATTAATCTGATGTGCAGTGACTTTTTTCATCTACATCAAAAATACATTACGTGACACATAAAGCCATCTCTGAATTATTTTTTTTTTAATCAGTCATAAAATAATCGTTTCGGCAACATAAACATAAATAAGTTAGAAAGGGAATTACAAACATTTTTCGGGAAGCACAAAGTACTCACATTCTTTATTTTTTTCTTTTCACGACAGGGCTCTATCCCAATCACCAGCAACTAGCGAACACCGTTGACCTCTATCTCTCACCTGACAATGACGGGACCGCACTGTGAGGGTGGCACCTTGGCACAGAGGTCCTGCAAGTCTAGCAGGTCATTGGGCGCCAACTGGTAAGGTTGCGGGTTGGGTGCGCTGGCCAACCAACTGTAGTCCGCCGCTGCAGACGAACTGCAACTGCTGCTGCGTCGTCGACGCTGGAACTCGGAGGCCCGTTCCAAGCAGATGCGCTCAGTGCGCTTCACCATGGCGCCCAGCTCCAGCATCAGTGTGTTGGTGACCAGTTCTTCACTAGTGCGATGGCCTGGCACTTTGGGTTCCAAGGAGAAGATGGCTGACCAAGGAAACATCTGCAAAAGATATTTCAGGGGAAGAATTTTCAGTCTTTTCATGTGTATATGTGTGTGGATCTCTCTCTCTCTCTCGCTCACAGAGAGAAAGAAAGAGAGATAGCCTTTGCTATTGGAAAGTTGCATTCTACTGCATTCTAAAAAGACAAATGGAGAAGAGTATAAAATAATTCATTGGCCTCCTTTTACCTCGCATTTACCAACCTGCCAATCCCAACACAGCGTTCCTGACAGCTCCACTCGCTAGTAGCACGATGGCCTGCAGGCTTCCATGAAGCTCCTTGGCCCGACTGACTCGCTCCCGCTATCAATGCACGAGTTTGGGGATTGACAATGGACAGAATAATAATCCCGATGGGAGAAAGAGTGGATGAGATGAGCTTAGGCGTGCCGCACGCACACAGTTGAGGTTTTGGATGAGCGAGAACACACTTTTGGAGGAGTTCACTCTCTATTCACAATCTATTTGTCCGACTGAAAAGAAATCAGCATTCTTCTACAATATAAAAACAAAACAGAACAGGGTGGTCCCTCTCTTGGTGGAACCCAACTTTCAGTAATACATTATTTATTGTCAAAATATCATATCAGAAACTGAATGATAAAGAACACACCAGACATTCACGACAAATCACCTATTGGGGTCAACCTACAGATTTTGAAAATCTTGTCTTCTACATGTTCAAATTGGTAGACTCTTATGTAATGATCCCTCACACACACACTCGCACACAAGCACTGGGTTCGACTATATGGTGTAGCGTCTGGGTCGTCCCCTGGCGTTTCACACCACTCAGCACTGAGTCACCAAATCCCAGATTACACTGCAATCCACAGCCTATCTGGAATACTATTTAAGGTGTGTCATGAGGATTAAAATCTCATTAAACCTCAAAATTGTAAGGCAGACATGCTTTATATGCTGCAGAAAACACAATAGGGTATTTTATTCTGTACTGTATTATTGTAGTGTAATTAAAACAATACATGTAATGAGGATTTATCAATGCAATAATGTATATCTATTGTGTATATCAATGTATAGATTCCACCACTACCACACCCTTAGTACTTATTTATGACCCGACTTAACTTTTCATTTTTTATTTATGTTGTATAAAGTTTTCTGAATCTCAATAATCATTACGCCGTGCTCCACTCAACCTTATTTCCAGGACACTTAAAAGGCAAGGGAGCTTTATTTATTTATCACATTTCATAAACAAGGTAACTAAACATGTTTCACAAAATTCACGTTAAAAAAACATTTGAAAGCATTTTCAATTAAAATAATTTGGGACATTTAAAAGCATTGTAGAAAATATTTTAAAAAGTAGTTTACTGAAATTCTAAAAAGAATGAACATTTTGTAAAAATATATATTTGTTAATGCTTTAAAAAAACCTTAATCTTTTTGGGGGGAAAAATTTCAGATTTCAAATTATTTAAACTTGCAGGGGGGGAAAAACAACTGCAGCTGTAACAAAGTGACATACACAATAAGGTTTGAACATAAATGTAATAATAAAATCATCATAATAATGTAACAATAATAAAGCAAAAGTGAAAATATTAGTTGCCATTTTCTAATTAACATGCACAGTACTTTTTTAAAAACAAACTCCTGACCTGATTTTAGCCACCTGCTATTCCACCAGCAGCCTCCTGGAGGTCTCAACTTGTATAAGTGTATGAGTTTGTGGTTGTACTCCCCAGAACAGGGAGAATAATCCTTACATTATATATTTGGTATATTTAGTTGTTTACTTAATTATCAATTTACAGTATTTCCAATTTCAAAGGAGTTGTGATTGTTATCTTTCATGCTAAATAAAGTTTTACTTTAAAAAATGCCCTTACAAAAATGGCGTCGCAGATTTGTTTACACTTCCCGTTTCCGGGTTGCGTCACGATGACGAAACGTCTTCGCCATACCGTCAGTTGGCGTACGATAACAATAAACAACCCATGAAACCAAGAGAAAGACACCAACCACCAGGACCTGTCGCTCCATTGCGACCCCAAACGCGTCGAAAACATGAGCCGACACGGCAACGGACCGGTGGCCTAACCAGCGAGTCGTAGTCACTGGGGAAGTCTCGTCGTGCACAAAGGATATCTTTTTTTTCCTCCCCTGGAGTTTTTATGTCGAGCCTGGGAGAAGTGGAGTTACGGTTTACCCCTTCCTTAGCACCCAGCAGCTAGCTGTGGCTCATTCTTGTTTCTGCTCCCTCTCGCGTTCGCCTGTTATGCAGTTTGCCGAGGACTGCGGTCGTACTTGTTCTCCTGCGCCGCCTCTTCTCGCTCCCTCTCCCCCGCTCTCGCTGGGCCTATGTCTCGCTGGCTCTTCCCCTGGTCGGGCTCCATCAAGAAGCGGGCCTGTCGGTACCTCCTCCAGCACTACCTCGGCCACTTTTTGCAGGAGCGCCTGAGCTTGGACCAACTGGGCTTGGACCTATACAATGGCAGCGGGGTCATCAAGGAGATCAACCTCGATGTGTGGGTGAGTTTTTCGGAAAGGTGGCCAGCCACCATCACGGTGTGTTTCGTGAGAGTGTGTGTGTGTGTGTGTGTGTGTGTGTGTGTGTGTGTGTGTGTGTGTGTGTTTTTTTTTTCACCCACTCTGACTTGACTGTTTCGCAACGCCTCCGCCACTAGTTCAACAACAACTATATCCACCGTCACGCTCTCTTCGAGGAAACGCACTTCTGGGGAATGCTCATCACTCTTCTCTCTTTTCGTCTACCTTGTCTATTTAGATTGATTTCTACATAATGTGGCAACGCGAAAGTCATAGAAGTTTATCTATCACTGATAATCAATATCGATTTCTATACAAATTGGCAACAAAAAGGCTCTATAGGTGAGACTAGTGTACTGTATCTGCAAAGCGCTTTGTTACTGCTCTAGCTGTTGTGCCTCGCATTGTTTGGAATAGCAGTCGTGTTTCTTTTTCCAAAAACAAACAAATTCACAAACTCCTAACCAAGCTATCCATAGCCATAGTCACTATTTTTATGGGAATGACGAGTCAGCATGTCTTTACATTTGTGTGTATCACTGAATATGTCACATGTTTCTCATCTCAGGCAGTCAACGGGCTTCTGGAGAACCTTGGTGCTCCCCTGGAGATAGTGGACGGCTTTGTGAGCAGCATCACAGTGACCATCCCCTGGCAAGCTCTGCTCACCGACCACTGCACCTTGGAAGTGTCTGGTCTCCAGATAACATGCAGGCCCAAGTACCGTATCGGTGAGTTGGCTTCAGTCCAAAATGACCAATGCATGTTTTTCCACAATTTAAAATAGCAACCAGCTGTATGAGTAACCCGTCTGTGAAATGCTTTTGTCACAATACCACAAGGATCAACATTGTGATGCCTGCACAATGCAGCTCTTCTTACCCTTTAGCTTTGACGTGATGGCAGGTGTAACACCCTTGTCAGAGATGTGGGGTGTCTGTCTGTTTGTCTTGTATTATATGATATTATATTTTATTATATTATACTATATTATAATATGTTATATTCACTGATTTACTGTGTAGCACTTCTGATTGTGCAGTTGTACCTAATGTTGGATCATGGTGGCGTTGTACGCAGGTGGCAGCTGGGACTCGCAAAGCTGGTCATCCAGCATGACTTCCAGCATGCAGCTGGCCCAGGAGTGCCTGAAGGACCCCCCGGAGACATCCGAGGAGCCGCCAGCTCCACTCGAAGGACTGGAGATGTTTGCACAAACCATAGAGACAGGTGGGTTTCAAGTGTGGAAGCTTTAACTCCCGCACCTGTCCTAACACACTGCTCATCTGTTTTGTTTGTGTCTTTGCAGTCCTTCGTCGTATTAAAGTCACTCTCCTGGACACCATCGTACGCATTGAGCACCAGCCCCCGGACCTGGAAACAGGCATTGCCTTAGAGGTGCACATCAAACGGTAAACTGCTCTCATATGTTGTTTGATGGATTTCCTTCTTCCTTCTTAATGTCAAAATTATGTGAAGCTTCTTTTTAAATATTCGTTAATTGACATGTACAGGTTTACAAATGCCATATTGGTTTTCTTTTGATACAATTTGGATGTTCATCATTGCGTTTCTTTCCTGATTTAGCTGAAAGAGATCACGTGGTTCTACTGCTTTACAGTGAGGTGTGGCGTATAGAGGGGCAGCTCAAGAAATGAGAATATTGTGGTAGAATATTATTTGAGAAGTTCAGTTCAAAAAGTGTGTATTAATCAGATTTGCCATACACACGGTGTAATACAGCTACAGTATGTTGTTGTTTCATTTTGTTTAATTTTGCCAATTACAACTTTTGGGTAACAAACCCCTCAAATTCACCATCTCACAAAATTTCAACAATGCGTGAGAAGCGATCAAAATTATTTTGGAAGGAATTTGCATTCTGGAAAGTATATTTCTGTGTTTAAGGAATGTGAACCAAAAAATTAAAAATGTAACCATCACTTCAGAAGATGAAAGTTCCCCTCACATATTTTTCTTTTTCTTCTTTCTTAGTTGTTTCTGTTGCTGTGATTATCTTGTACTATTGTCTCCTGGAACAAATGTGCATCTGTGTTACGTCATTTGAAGTCACACATGCTTTTTGAATGTCGCGGCCGCTGTCCGTTGTTGCTCAGTGAAGGGACATGTTAAACGCAATTGGAATGTAGCACACAAATTCAAATGAGGAATCGTCAAAGAAACAAGGCTGCTGCACCCTCAATAAGTTTATCTTTTCTTTTTTTATGCGTTGCATACATTTATGGCTGCCGCTTGTTGTTTGCTCGGCCACTCCACGTGTGTGGTAAAACATTTAACAGTCCAACCTGAGAGAGTATTTGTGAGACAGTGTTCAAAGGTGGAATGTCGCCACAGTGTATGGCTTAACTATGGCTTTTGACTGATAAATAAATACACTATTACCCTCAATGATTCCACACTGTGTTAGTCTAACATTCTTGTTTTTGAACTGACAATGTCTGATTCTGTGTCTTGAATAACTAAAATGCTATGCTAATGAATATATTTGAACAAGCCCTTCTTGGACTCTCTTGAGTTTTTTTTTTTTTTTTTTTTGTGTAGTTCTGGCATGTTAACAAAGTCCTTAGGGCTCCCTGTATGAATACAGAATTAGTCATGAGAGATCTATGGTTTTCTTGATCTTTTCCAGGTTGGAGTACTTTGACGAGGCGGTGCGCGACCCGTCCAACCAGACTGCCGTGCCTGTCGACATCCACCAGCCGCCCGCCTTCCTGCACAAGATCCTCCAGCTGAGTGCTGTTCAGCTCCTCTATGACAGTATGGGCACGGAGCAGGTAACAGAGATCGTCCTTTCTCCAGACTTCACTGTGCATTGGTCTTGAGATTCTCGGTTACCAACAGCACCCATTCAATAAATTTGCCGGGCGGTGTAAGAATGGGTGGTCACAAGGCACAAGAAGGCGCGCTTAGTTACCGCCATGATTACTGGTTTTCATTGTATTGCTTTTTATTGATGATTGAGAAGTTAGGACTGGGTGGAACCCCTGAGGCGACATTGGAAAAAAAATAGAGAAAAAGAGGCTTGTGTTAGTGGCGTATAAGGCGGCTCTTACTTGACTCTTCTTCTGGAGGTTGGAGCGCAGCTTAACTAATCAAAAACATTTATCGCTGAAACCAAAAAGTTAATTTCAGTTAAAACTTGAAGCGTGAAAAAGCACTGAAAAATATAGATTTTTTATGAATGTAGATTTTGGGGGTGAGAAAATAATTTTCCAAAAGATTAAAAAAAAGAAAGATTTGCAGCTTCTATAATTCAGATTTCTATTGTGTTTTTCATAAAAATATCTGCAAGTGTAATTATGATTTTACCACTGCGTTCGTGTAGCAAGGTTTACAGACCAGCAATACATTCCATTGCCATTGGAACAGAACATAGAATTGGACTGCGCGTCCAGTGCATTATATTTGCTTTAAAACTTCATAAAGTGTTGCGCAAGCTAATTCTTGATATATTTTTTATTCGACAATTGTTTTAAAAAAAATTGTTAGAAGTTCTTGCGGAACCCTAGCATTGGAAACAATCCTTCACTGAATGCTGTGTCGTCCCACCACCAGGAGGTGCCTGAGAAGAAAAAGTCAGCCACTGCCAGCGAGGCAGAGGAGGAGGAAAGTGATGAAGAGCAGGTGGAAGACAAGGGGAAACCCTTGAAGGTTCCCCCGTCACAGCCCCTGCTCATCGGTAGCTGCTCCGGTTTCATCGAGACCACAGTCAAGCTTAAGCAGAATGACATGCTGCCCGGACCAAAGGTGTGCATACACACACATTATATTTCTACAATCATTCGTTCATTTCAACCCCATCTTAATTCACAAACAGGACGCCACACCATTCCCACTTCCGTTACAGTTTCAATTGCCCAACCAATGGCGCAAACTCAGTTCTACTATAATTTGAAATATACATTGACACAAATACATTCACCACTGACGCGATGCTGCAGGTGACGCAAGGACCACTCCATTCAGGAAGTCAAAACATGGGTGTAGTTTACTAGCCCCGACAAATGAGGGTTTCTCGTGCGTTTCAGTTGTCAGGTGACTAGAAACTTTTGTGTTTTATTAAATTACATGTTTTTTATTATTTATGAGTGGACATTGTGGGACTAGATTTATACAGATTGCATTGAGATTGAATGGCATGTTTGGCAAGTAACAAACAAAGGCCAATTTTTATTTGTGTCACAGATATGTATTCAATGACATGTTGTATTATGATATGTAGGTGGTTTGATTTTTTTTTTTGTACCATACCTACATCACGTAACCTACGACCTCAGGTTTTGGACAGTTGTGATACTGGTTTGGTCGCCGTCTGCGTGTCTAATTTTTCTCACCGTGGTATAGGGAGTTTGTCCGAATGCTTAGACACATAGAAAATTAGAGGGAACATTGCTTCCCAACCTTTATTGAGCTTAGGCACATGCATATCTTACATTAGAGAAATCTCAAAGTACACCACCAATCAAAAATGAGCCACCGATAACTAGCGTAAGCTAATTTCTGTCATTTTAAGTTTAGTGAAGAAATCAACAGAAGCGTATAGTTCAAATGAATGTTTAAGTTCCAATTTTGAACAAAGGGGGCAATGTATAGTTGTATTCAGTACTTTTCCTGAATATTAATGAAGTGGAGTCACAGTCATGCCGTGCAAAATGGCAAAAATGGAGGTAGCCCGCTTTAGTTCTCAGTGACTCAAATGTCACAAAAACTACTGACACTGAAATAATGATGATCATGTTTCAATTTTTTCACAATGACTTACATTGGATAATTTACCCCAGTGGTTGGGAATCACTGATGTTGGCTAATACACAATGTCGTTTCCCTCCGCACATTAACTTGTATTGTGTCTGGTGACCAGTTTGAATTGGATGGGAAGGTGGGCTGTGTCCACATGCTGTTGTCCCCGGCTCAGATCACACATCTGACAGACCTGCTGGCAGCTCTTTGCATAGAAACAGGTAAGGGGAGATTTTTTCTTTTCTTTTTTTTTATTTTATATTTCTCTTGTCACTTGTCACTTGTTTTAAGTGACACATGATCAACGTGTCTGTGTTTACGCTGATAACAAATGCAACCATCACGCTCAAAATGCACACAATTCATCTGCCTCACTTTTCCTCTAGAGTCCGAGACCAAACTTGGTGGCACGCGCAGCCGCCCACTAGACTCGGATGACCTGCGTATGATCGAAGAAGACCTCAGTAAGCAGTTGGGCACCAGTCCCAGAGGCAGGGACTGGGATGCCGAGTGCGACCTGGAGCCTTATGTCACCACTCTGGAAAACGGAGGTACGGGACAGCAAATGCTCACATACTGTGTACTCACAGCTTGATTAATGGGCAGAGGTGGCAGTAAGCCATGTGCAAATTATTGCTCAGTCGAACTGATAAATTTCCTACTGCAGAATAGCGTTGCGGCTTCGTCACGTCTTGAGTTTTGTGTCTTTGCAGAAATGTTCTATTCCATGGGCCCCACGGGGATGAGCAGCAGTGTGACGTCGATGCGCTCGGGCAGTGAGCTGTCAGACAGCGACATGGACTCTTCCACGCACAGTCTGGCCAGTCTCACTCAGCCTGGAGCACAGGCCACACAGGTACAGTTCATGTGGGGGTTGGGTGCCAAAATGTGACACTGCAAAGGAGCTATCCACTCTCTTGAAATACAGCAAAGCAGTTGGGCTCGTTCGTGGCGTTCACATCGTAGTGTAACTGTTGACAGAGACAAGACCACAAGAGCTCAACATTGAGATTCAAAAATTGGAAAATTGTTCTGATATAAAAGCCAGTTGTTTTTCTCATCCTAGGGGCTCATGAGCTGTCCCAGACGTTACCCAGTAGCGGGTTGTCTCTCCAGTCTACCACAGGCCAGTCATCGAATCAGAGGTAATGTTATCTGCACTGACCACCAGAGGTGGCAAAAGATACTTAAAAAAAAGACCTTGGAAAAAGCAAAATTGCCGATTGGATGTGGTTTTGTCATCCGTGGAGGTAAAAAAATACAACTAAATACAGAGACTGTGAGGAGTAGAAAGTACAGAAATCTAGTTTAAAATGAATGTGGAATAAAAGTAAATAGTTGTTACAAAAATAAATACTCAGAATATGTTCCCTAAGAACAGCAACATTTGTACTCGTTTTTTCCCTTCTCAATGGGTGCGACGTGTTCCATTGTTTTCCACCTTAACATCATGTCCCCACTGTCCAAACCCCTGTGTAGGTCGCTCTCAAAGTGGCCACGCGGAACAGCTGAAGCCCGACGTCTTGCTGCGTCTGACTCTGGGCGGCCTCACCCTAACCATGCTGCAGGAGGACCCGCCCTCCAAGATGGAAGGCGTCTCCTCATTGTCTCAGATGTCCCAGGTGTTCTTCCAAGAACTTGCCTCTTTTAAGGACAGCATGTTCGGTGAGAGAGACTTCCACCACCTGAGAGGCGGGTTTGCCAAGGCTTGCCCTCATTCGCACCTCAGGTAGGAAAACATGAACGCATCCATAATGCACTTCCACCCGTGATCACATAGTTCACCTATCACTGCCCTGAATATTTTGTGGGATAATTTTACTTAGAGTGCCGGTATATCACGGCTTATGGCAATTGCTTTTTTTATCTTTATTTTATTTTTTTAAATACACTTTTTTTATTCATATAAATGAAATAGGACAGTGACTATTCGAGGGGAATCGGAAACGAGCCACCTCGTGAATTGCAAAAATCTGCACTGGAGATTAAAAAAAAAAAAACATAACAAAATGCTAATAAACATTCACTATGCGATTTCCACCCAAAAGAGTCGCGTGTGTGTGTGTGTGTGTGTGTTTATTTTTTAAAATAAAAATAAAAATAAAAAATCTGAATCCGTGGGTGCCAAACCACAAGTATGTGGGGGTCCACTGTACTGTACAGCATTGAAAGCATTTAAAATATTGATTGAAATGCAATAAAATGTCAATTTGTAGAAAATATGAAACAATTAAATGGCTTTGTGGGATTTTTATTCTCTTGGGCTCTGAATGTCTACTGGTAACATCACACGTTCTTGGATAGAACACTTTTAGGTTTGTTTTAATTACTATGATGTTCCCCAAGAGTTCGAAGGCTTTTGGTAGTGAGCCTAGAGAGAATGCTGTAGTTCCGGTTTTACCTGAGGCTAATGGTTCTCAATTTGTATTTATTTATTTTTTTACAAGTATCACTTAAAACATATTGAACACGTACAAGTGTTCATCAAAATCAAGACAGAGAATTTATTACTAAAAAAGTATATTTAATAGTATTGCAAGATACTGTAACCTTATGTAGATTGAATAATAGCACTGGGATTAAATGTAGCAACAAAAAAACCCAAACTTGAAACAACTATGCTATAACAATTTATTGGCCATAAATGTTAGTAAGCATGTTATCTAAATAAATGCTTGAAAACAAACAGTTCCAACATCACAATTTTTCGACTCATCGTACTACATTAAAAACACGTGAACTTTGTAACAAAGTTTAAAATGTAATTCGACAATGATCTTTTTTACATACCGCTAGAGGGAGCCCGCGTACCACTTTTGAGAATTACAGCCTTCCTCCCGTTTTAGGATATTCAGAGGACATATGGTGTGTTGGCTTCACATTTTAAGGTTACAAATTTGTGTGTGTGTTTAAAATGTATATATTCGAATTTAACGTGTATGAAGAATACGAGAGGATTCAAACTATACCAATCAGTGGTCCCCAACCAGCGGGCCGCCGACCGGTACACGGCCTCGGCCCGTTTCGGACCAATACACACAGAGGGAAACCTGCGAGCTGTGAGCAAATTTTCTTCACCAGACGCGACGTGCAAAATGTGCGCGGCTATAGCGAGTCGGAGTCTTCCTTTTAACCTTGGTTGGAAAGTTGACATAAACAGAATCCGTCAATAAGTGAAAGAAGCAGCATTACACAGAAAGTAATAGTGGTAATTTAAGTAATAACTGGCAATTTAATAGCAATGGAAAAAATATTGCCGCTATGCGAACAACATGTACTTGATATAAATAATAGTTTTTTTAATGGTCTTTGTATGTTTTTGCTTTTCACTTATTACGGATGGGGTTGGAACGTATCTCCTGTTGTGAATACTGTCGAAGCATCTCGGCGTTTGCCATGGTCTGAACTGTCCGTCTCCCTTCAGAGTGACCGGGGCAGCGGTGCAGGTTTCCTGTGAGATGCGCAGCGGGAGACGCCACAGTCGAGCGGTGACCTCCGACGTCTCCTTCAGCAGACTAGAAATGCTGGAGTGCCTCTGGGAGAACAGCAAGCCTCAGTACTGCGAGGTAAAAGAATATTCAATAACAACACTACACGGGGCCAAAGTGTTCATTTCGCAGGTATGTCAGATAGCAAGTTCCGTTTAATGGAAAAAGTCGAGTCGATGTTGCATCAATAAAGTAGTAATATCGTCAGAATCGAGTCCTAAATTTATGGCAAGAATGAAGCTGAATAGACATTTTGGTACACCTCTTTTGTAGTTGCTCCAGTTCCAGAAAGCCAACACGTTCACAGTGGGAGTTGCCGCCAGACCGTGTGCCCAGCTGCACTACTGCCTCACTGAGAAGCACCTGAGGAAGGTATTCAGACACCGCACGACGACAATGATTTTCAACCATGTTATCATGATGTATCTTCGTTCGCATATCGATGCCAGCGACGCATAGTGACAAGCTGAACAATGAAATACTCCTCCTCCTGATAGCAGTAGTTACGATTAACCTGTGTACCTACCTTTTGCCATTCATATAGCAGCATAAAAGTTTGGTGTTCAGCTAAACAGGCCCATATTTCATCCTGGCTACGTACATTTATAATATAGGAAATGTTGCCGCATGGTTTGCTTGTAAATGATCGCAGGGTAAACAGCGGGTGGTTCGACGTGACAGCGTGGTGCGCGTGGAGTTAGAAGATCTCAGCACCGAGTTGGACCTGGACATCCTCAGTCGGCTGAGTAACCTGAACAACGCCTTCAGCTGTTGTCCCGCAGAGCCAGCTGGTCCCGACAACCTCCAGGTGGGATCAGACTCGCGTTGATTCCGCCTGTGCGATCAAAATCCTTTTTTCACTTCATTTTGTTGTCTTCTTTCAGACGCAGAGCAGTGAGCTGTACTCCTCCTTCTCCCTCCTTGCCCCTCACGCTGTCCTCCGACTTCGCATCCCCATTCCAGACCTGCGGCCCCCCTCTGAGCGTCAGCCCTTGAGCCAGAGGGCGGTGAGGGAGGAGACGCTGGTGTTGGAGCTGACCGAGCTGGAGCTCAGGCACCAGGAAGCGCCGGACCTCCAGAGCGGGCAGCCCAACCAGGCTCAGCTATCAGCCCCCTGCCTCACGCAGCTGCTGGAAGCCTCCTTTACTGACCTGCATGGTGAGAGCACGCTTGACCTTGTAGATTTATTCATGAGTCGCTTAACTTCCGCTGCACTCACTGGCCACAACATGAGGTACAGCACACCTACCCATACGCCAGCTTATTTTATTTTTATTTTATTTTATTTTTTCAGGGTCATACGAGGGCTGGGAGGGAGGCTCCTTCCCCTGCATCAGAGTGAAGAAGAGCCATGACTCTCTGCCCAGGTGAGTGGTCATCATCATCGCTTTACAGAGTGAATAATGTTTTACACTAGGGGTTGGTTATTACAAACATTTGCCACATATCGTGCTGTTTGGTAACAAGGATGCGCAGAATCTACTGTGCTCTCACCTGTTAGGTAAGCCCTCCTCAGTGCCAGAACAGAGAGAGGTTTCCCTCTTTGGCCAATATATACAATAATGTGCAGATATCAGTTGGCTGTTACAGCGACAAGCACATCGAGCAAGAGGATATTTGTCACTGATGTGTACATTATATATACATTTATACCGATTATTGCAAAGCAAACGTGGACTTGACTTTCCTCACACGAATGCCCGAAGTCCTCGACCCCTTAGTCACACAGAAAACACAATTTCACAGTTTTCCAGTCATTCTTTTTGATCAAATCATGTTATTGATTCTCCACTTGAAATGCCCATCTGCTAGGCTATCGGTACGAGTGCGGGGAGGTGAGACGCAAGGACCGTCGACGGGTCTGGGTAGCTTGAACCTGGGCTTCGCCCGAGATCTGGGGGCTGCCTTCCTTGAAAGCCACTGTGAACTCAATGACAAAACCAGCTCCCCGTTCTCCTCCAATCGCACCATGTTTGAGACGGAGGAGGTGCGTCAACCCTCCGTGAACTTACCTGTCAAACATTCCCATCTGACACACTCCCTGACTGGCTCCTTCACTGCGGATTCTGTAGATGGTGATCCCCGCCGATCCCGAGGAGATGAGTCAGTTTCAGGCCCAGTGTGTGGCTCATTCTCAGTGTGCTGTGGATATTTCTTTTCCATTGGCCTACATCCTTCTACCCAGCAAGCAAGCTTTCCAAAGCATCTACAACAGGTAGTGAGTGGGTGGTCATATCCATCGTCTGCTGAAACACAACTTGATGATCTGAAACATTTTAAGTCTAATACAAATGCAAAGAGAATTTTTACATCACTTTATCTTTTATAATAATCACACATAGGGGCAATTGTGTATGTAATAATCATGATGAGGCGATTATACATTGACATGGTTTTCGCAGTCATAAGAGCCCCCCGAGGAAAACTATAACAGCAATGTAGCCTATGACAAAAATTGATTTCTGCGCTAAAACATTGCATTCCAGGTTCTTGACTTTTATTTCCATGTTGTTCTTGCTACCATCATTAGTAAAACTCACTTTGTGCAGGATCAATAATGACCTGTTGATGTGGGAGCCGCCTCCCCCTGCCTCCTCCTCAGCCCACAACCCCACGCACAGTCACCAACACCACGACGAGTTCCAACTCTGCAAGTCGGCTTTTCGACTCGGTGAGATATATTTGGTATAAACAGTCGAATCTCGACGTTGCCCCCTTTGCAATGTTTTCACCCTTCTTAACGTTCCCATTTCAAAGTCCTGAAGCTAACACCCGCCGCGACCTTGCTTATGAACAAAATGTACACCACAGGGAACATTTGCTGACTGAATGTTTTCAGATTTGAAGTAGGAACGCCACTGTTATTTGTTTCATGTCTCATAAAATCATGTTTTTCTTCATACTGTTGACACGTATTTGTTATTGACATGTTTCTACCGTTATTACATGTTTTTACCTCTATACATTTTCATACTGTATTATACATCGAAGTTGGCAGCCATTTTATTGGAAATGGCTACATCGAAATACCATTATAACATACAGATTCGTTATGTCCCTTGAGGTGTTTGTAACGAGGTTTGACTGTACTATATTTGAGAATATATTACATTTGAGAATATATTACAGTGCACGGCCATAACTTTAGGTACAAATATGTGCATTCTCCTGTTTCCTACTTCCGGTGTTAAAAGACTCTGACTCGGAGGAGGATGAGCCTCAGTTCTACTTGGCCAATGAACCATCGGGAAGGACAAAGTCGGCGCTGCAGCCCAACCCCAACCCTAACCCCAACCACAACCACAACCTCAGCCTCCTCTCCCTCACAGTCGTCATTGGTAAAGGCCGCCTTCAAGCCAGGACAGACAAGAAGGTAAGTCGGGTGGCAAAAAAGTTTTATCACAGGAAAAAAGTACTCCACTAAACGTCGCTAAATTGCTGAAATCAACACAGGAGGACCAGAGTCATGGAGAAATTGTGCTTGACTTGCAAGGAGGGAAGATGTTTAGTGTAGCACAGCACCAGAATGACCCAAATCTCAATTTTTTGTGTCTGGAGAGTCAACGAGTGGAGCTGTACCATAAAGGTATGCGCACATTTTATCACCCCCCCCCCAAAGATTCCCTGATTATTTTAACATTAATCCAACTTAATGGCCATGTGTACGCCTAAATGCCACAGGCATTGTGCATTAAAAAGTTCACAGCAACTTACCCACATCCCCAATGAAGTGTTATTCAAAGTGGAATGAACACAAATTCCACTTGCTTTTTTTTTTTGTAGCTGTAGTCAAAGACACGGCTATTCCGCCACGGATAGAAATGCCCAACTTCGCTTCTCCAAAGTACTTGGACCCAACCATCTACCCCACCGAGGTGGGAGTTAGCAGTGTAAGCGCCAGGGAGGCGGATCCACAGATGTTGTCCACAGCCATTAAAATCACTCTGGATGCACAGAGGAAGGTCAAGGTGCGTCCTCTTGGCACACGATAACTATCGTCACCCATTTATCAGGAGTGCTGAAATCAAATGAGCGTCGCTTTGTCTCCTGCTAGGAATTCCTTGTCGCCCTTCGACTTCAAGGCGCCACCATGCGGCATTACGTGACGCAAACCAACAACAGCTGGCACGAGCAGGTAACCCTTGTTGAAGTGGACCATTAAAACCATGGCCATGTATGAAGTAATTTCTGGCTATAACCACTTCACCTGTTGCGCTCCGGCTATATCCTGAAGTTTTCGTTGATAACTTTCAATGTTATTGAAACGTGTGGAAGGGCTATTTTAATTAACCCTTTCAGGGACAGTGGTTACTACAGTGGACAGCTTATCAGGTTATCAGTTTAAAAAGGATGTGAAAATGTTTGGCTCTGAATTACATTGTTTTTTTTTTTTTTTTTGTGTTCCAGTTGGTTGATTTTCTCGATGTCATCGACGACCCGATTCTTGGATACACCCCACCCGCTGTTATCACTGTCCTCCATACACACCTGGCTACATGTGCAGTTGACTACAGGTAAACACAAACTTTTTTACTGGGCTAAAATCCTGATGCGTATTTCCCCACGATGAACGGGTGTTCACTGTATTGGATTTGTACACTTGGACCTGCAGTTTAAATCCCGTCTTAACTAATCGCACTCTCCTGTTCAAGTCTTTTAACACGGCTGCCATGTTGTTGCCCTTGGTCTGCCAGGCCGCTGTATATGCCGCTGCGATTGTTGCTCACAGCAGAGTCCTTCTCTTTGTCCAGTAATATCATTGTAGACACAGCCACCTTCCACCTCAGGTAAACCATAGCCTTTGTTGGCTGAATTTCACATCACAGTTCAAACTTGTGAAGTTTTCTCATCTCATCTCATTTAGATTCATCCTGGATGACTCCGCCCTCTACCTCTCTGACAAATGTGATAGCAAAGTTGTGGACCTGAGGAGAGGTGCGTCACATAATGCACACACATAGTGCAGCTTCAAAGTATTCGCGGAGATCTTATTTATTTATTTGTTTGTTTGTTTGTTGTTTTTATCATGTTACAGCCTCATTCCAAGATAGAATTTTAAAAAAATCAACACACAACCCTTCATAGTGACAACATTTTTAAAGGTTTTTAGTATTTGTTGCAAATGTGTTAAAAAAAATCATAAGTAATTTACAAAAAATCTCGGTAGATTTTTGGCAGTTTTCTATTAGCAAAAATTGTCCCTGCCCCCACAAAAAAAAAAACCCAAACTCTGTTATCTTGTCATTACAGGAGTGTTGCGAATAATTTGAAGGAAAAAAATAATTTAATAAATTTTGGAAAAGACTGTCACAATGTGAAAAAAGGAGAAACAGGGAAGACTTTCTGGATGCACTGTATACCCAACGGCCACAGCGTTGTGTACAGTTGCATCGTGCAATGGAATCAAATACAAGACATGAACTACAAATTCTGCACTTAAGGACACTTGACATTGAAGCAAAATTCTTTTTGTGTCACACAGACTATATTTGTGTTCTGGACATTGACCTGCTGGAGCTCGCTATCACAACGTGGAAAGGCAGCAACACGGGCAAATTGGTGAGCACCTCTCAAATGAAGGCACATTTTGTTTACCCCACACACACACACAAAGTCATCTGGCTGCAAATTAGATCACAGAATGAATAGCCTATTATCTGTCGATTTTCTAAATAATTTACAGGGGTTTGCAAAATAGTTTACAGTAAATCATGTATCATTTAAAAAACTGCAAATGGAGACCAAGATAAAGCATGATAAACCAATGACACAGACTGCTTCATCTTTGGACCAATGACAGTCGATGAAGATGCAACTCCCCACTCCCTAACATCCACTCTTTTCCAGGCCCAGCCTCTGTTTGAGCTCCGCTGCTCCAACAACGTCGTTCATGTCCACGCTTGTGCCGATTCGTGCGCCGCCCTGGTTAACATGCTGCAGTACCTCGTCTCACAGGGCGACCTTCATCCACCGCCTCGACACACCTCGCCCACGGAAATAGCCGGCCAGAAGCTACCAGTAAGGCTTGGTTGTTTAGCTGACAGCAGAAGATATGAAGTAAACCTACGTGATGTTATTTTGTCTAGTTCGCTGAGAGCCCCGCGTCTGTGCTAACCTGCCCTGCTGCTGAAACCGCTGAGATCAACCAGTGTGATCTGACTGATGCCTTAATAGACACAGACAAGAGCCACCAGGAAGAGAGGATAGATCCAGGTTCTCCAGAGACATATTACGAAATCACTGTTTAGCATACAGATGCTGATGAACCCCCCCTCGGCATTGTGTGTGTTTCACGCAGGCTCCCCCTCCATGCCAAGAGGCTCTCCCGTCTCGGTCTACCTGTTCCCCGGCGAGGGATCCAGGCACGACCTTTCCGTGCTGGAGGAGGAGGAGCACTCCGAGTTCGACGACGGCCAGGTCGGCATGGCAACCGAAGCGCAGGCCGATATGATGATAGAAGAAGAAAGTTCAGAGGGCTCCACTGACAACGATGACTTCTGCATCCTGGAGGCTCCTGGCATGGGCATTGCTGTGAGTCTCTGAGGAAATTATGTGTCTACATTTTGAATATGAACTCATTTTAGAACTGTACTATCTTTTGCCACATTTCCACCAACCACTACAGTTCGTAGTTATACCTAATTTTGATGATTGCTTTGTCAAAAGGGACCAAATTATGCCCTTTTGGCAAACTTCAAGAATCTAAATCAAGGCAAGTTTTTTTTTTGCATAGCACCATTCATACACATTGCAAATCCGTAGTTGTTTATAGAGACTTTACATCGAAGTCATTGGTGTCACCCCTGCAGCCCAGGGACGGAGAGCCCGTGGTCACAGTGTTGGTCGAGGGTCCCATCCACGTGAAGGACAGCCACTTCTCTCGACCGCGAGGAAGCGCCGACCTGCTCCGCGCTCCGAGCCGGTTCCCTGTGCCTCAAAGCCGAGTGGTGCTGCGGGAGATCTCCGTGGTGTGGCATCTCTATGGTGGCAAGGACTTTGATGTTAAGCCCTCATCTATCCACAGCCAGCATGGAAACAGGTAAGATAGGTAGGTAGGTAATGTTGTGGAAATTTCTGTTTGTCCAGAAAAAAAATCCCCTTTTTTTCCACAAATAGAAAAAAAAATATCAAAAGAAAGCAAGACTTTATACATTTCTATACGAGCTACAAATACCACAACGGATGTCCTCAATGATTTACATGTCATTCATCAGGCTAAACCCGATCTTTTAAAGGCACACATTCAAAGTCACAGATACTTCAGTGCAGACCGTGAGGCTGGTGACCCAAAGTGGACAAAAATATCTGCACCCCACATGGACATTTTGTAATGTTTTTACAGTACAGTATAATACATCTTTATTTTTCTCGTGCAGCTATTCCTTGTTGTTTGAAGCGGTTATAGATAGAAGTGGAGAGAACCAAATCACTAACCAGTGGTTCAGAGAGATCATGATTTCAGCATGCATGATGTCACTCGTCTGCTACAAGCTAAGAAACAAGAATCTATAGTGTCCATTGAGGAATACAGAGATTGAGTCAATTCTCATTTAGATCTGCTTCAATTGCAAGCGCCAACACTCAGTTCCAAACACAAATTAGCACTATGCGCCGACACTCCCATCTCAAAATCAATGTAGCCGATTTATCAATGGGATAATTTATAGTCAAGTCAAGTCAAGTCAACAGTATTTATAGAGCACTTTCAAACAGCCATTGCTGCATACAAAGTGCTGTACATGGAGCAATTTAACAAGCACAATAAACAGTAACACAAATCGGTAATAAAGGCGGTAGAAAGCACCAAACAGTAAAACCAATAACAAACCCAAGTCATGCTGAGTCGAATGCCAAAGAATACAAGTGAGTTTTGAGGAGGGCTTTGAAGGTGGGCAGCGAGGAGACTTGCCGAATGTTCAGTGGGAGGTCATTCCAGAGAGAGGGACCAACAACAGAAAAGGCTCGATCCCCTCTGAGCCTCAGTTTAGTTCTTGGTACTTCTAATAATGTCTGGTCTACAGACCTGAGGCGCCGGGCAGGTGTGTAGGGGCGGATGAGCTCAGAGAGGTATGGTGGCGCGAGATTATTCAGACATTTGAAAACAAAATCAATGGGGAGCCAGTGAATGGGATGCCAGAGTAGGAGTTATGTGCTCCCTCTTACGGGTACCAGTCAAGAGGTGAGCAGTGGCATTCTGGACCAGCTGAAGGCGCTTAATGGAGGACTGGCTGACTCCAAAGTAAAGGGCATTGCAGTAATCGAGCCGGGATGTGACAAAGGCATGAATTACTGTCTCTAAGTGTTCATGTGAGAGGAGAGGTTTTATTTTGGCCAGCTGTCTAAGGTGAAAGAAGCTGGATTTAACAACGACACCAATTTGCCGTTGATTTCAAGTTTGAAATCACTGTCCAGTTTAAGGCCCAAGTTTGAGACTGTTGACTTAAGATAAGGAGACAGGGGGCCCAAGTCTACAGGATGGAATGTACAACGGCCACTGGGACCAAACAATATGACCTCTGTCTTCTTTTCGTTGAATTTCAAGAAATTATAGAATACTATCTTCTAAAAATATTAAGTAGCTGTAGACTTATTTAAAATAAACGTAAACATAATTTGAACAACACCAAAAATGATCACACACACACCGATGATCTTGGATCTTTCTATTTATCATTTGATGAATTACATTACCCTCCTTCTACCACCAGAGGTCGTTCCATCCCGTCTGGTGCCCGAAGCTCGCCATCTCGCTCCGCCGGTTCCTCTCGTCCTCAGAACTCTTGGAGATGGGCTGGAGGCAGCGGCCGTCAGCACGGCCTCCTCATGGAGATACAACTTACAAAGGTGTGTATTGCACATCCAAATGTTTTTGGATCATTGTAGACATTCGCTTGAAATACCTTAAGGAAGATGATAAAGAATCCAAGTTTATCGTGCCAAAAAGCAACACCGTTCAGATTTTTTGCTCTCAAGTGGTGTAATTGAAATCTGTGCCAGCGTAATGTCAGGATCAATCACTGTACCAGGAAACAAACAAAAAAAAGAAAAATCCAATATAGACATCAAATCGAAATGAGCCACTTTTACATGCAATATGAAATCCAACCGAAGTAACCTGACATCCATCACCAGTATGGTTTCCGGTCCTCAGGTATCTTTCCAGCACGAGTCCTACCCGGTGGCAGTGGCGGGACTGGGCGGTGAAGCCTCTGCGTTCGTTGGGGTCGGTCCGGCAGGGGAGCAGCCCATTTCCAGGCAGGTTTTCATCGTCCAGGAGCTGGAGGTCCGCGATCGCCTGGCCTCCTCGCAAATCAACAAGTTCCTGTACCTCTACACGAGCGAGAGCATGCCCCGAAGAGCCCATTCCAACATGGTGAGTTGCATTACCTCTCAAAAGTCTTCATCTCCAATATGGCATCTAAATATATATATTTTTCGCTTTGGATTAGTTGACAGTAAAGGCCCTGCAAGTATGTCCTGAGTCTGGTCTTGGTGGTCCAGAGTGTTGCCTTCGAGTCAGCTTGCTGCCACTTAGACTTAACATTGACCAGGTACCACTTCAGGCAAACTAGTTTCTTTATGAACACTTTTATCCACATTTAACTCTGGGGGAAAAATGGTAATTTGACTCTAAGAATCAATGTTTCAAGGGTTGTAATCTGATTTGTTTTTCATTAGCCTTTTATTGTTGCATTTTGGTGGCTGTATCAACACATGAATACACATTTAAAAGGTTTATCTATTCATCTATTTATTTTTGCCGGCCATATTTTTTTTAAATGAAATCTTGCTAACTCAATAGTTTCTATTGTCTTGGCAGATATTTTTGCCTCGATTCATTGTTTTGTTGAGAACAGCTTTTGCAGTCTATGTCTTATTGAGGGTTGTGTATGTTTTTATTGTGGTTGCACCTTTAATTTTGGCAAATCTTAGCTTTTTGCCTTGTCCATCTGCTGTCCAGGATGCATTGTTCTTCTTGAAGGACTTTTTCAGCAATCTAGCCTGTTCTGTGAACCCCTACCTGCCTGTGGACCCTGCATCTGAAGGTACACTCCATCTATCGAGTGCACAAATGTTTGCCACAGTCTGGACTATATGAAGGTGTCTTATGTGTAAGCTATTTGTCCCTGTAGTGAAAGCCGACGCCTCCCAGAAAGCATCAGAAGAAGCAGAGGCAGGAGGCGCTCTTGGACTGGATCTCACAGCTTCCGTAGAAACTACTCACAGCGAGCAGAGCTCTTCCTCAGCCGGCTCTACCTCCTCCTCCGAGCAGCCAATCTACTTCCGGTATTAACAAGCCCTTTTTAGATCCATATATAAATTTAACCCCGGAGGGCCGATATCGTAATGCTGCTTCTTACTTGTGTTTCTATCAGTGAGTTTCGGTTCACCTCTGAAGTGCCTATCTGGCTGGACTATCATGGCAAGCACGTGGTCATCGAACAGGTTTTTTACACACAGTTTCAACTTTTTACGCTGACCATCCCAAGTATTGAAATAATTCTCACAGTAATCGTTTTCTGCGTTCACAGGGAACCTTTGCAGGGATTCTAATTGGTTTGGCTCAGTTGAATTGTTCTGAGCTGAAGCTGAAGCGGCTCTGCTGTCGACACGGGTATATTTTAATTATTAATTTTAAACAATTATAAAGTGGTCATTTTGTTCAATATATATACTGTATATATATATATATATACTGTGTGTATATATATATATATACTGTGTGTATATATATATATATATTTTATTTTTGAGAATCGGGTTTTAGTCATGTTATTTCGAGAACAAATTCATTGTGATAAGAAAGTAAATATTCCCGTATGCCCCCATTCACCCAGCCTGCTCGGTGTCGATAAAGTGATCCAGTATGCCGTCACTGAGTGGCTGACCGACATCAGGAAGAATCAGCTGCCGGGCATTCTGGGAGGTGTCGGCCCCATGCACTCTGTTGTCCAGCTGTGTGAGTGCACATTTCAAACGATGTACTGTACATGTCATCTGACAGTTTATTCATTGCTGATGTTTTGTTTTTCTTCAGTCCACGGGGTGAGAGATCTCTTCTGGCTCCCCATCGAACAGTACAGAAAAGACGGGCGGATTATCAGAGGTCTGCAGAGAGGGGCCGCCTCCTTTGGCACGTCCACGGCGTCGGCGGCACTAGAGCTGAGCAACAGGCTGGTGCAGGCCATTCAGGTATCTGAGCACCACACACATCTGGGTACATCGGGACTGGTTGCCAGCCAATCACAAGGCTTCCAAAACGGGACCTCTTGACTGCAAGGCAGATGCGCTCACCACTACAACACATGTTGTCTATATTGTAGGTTGTCACAAGGCAAATTAACCCCACTGTGTCCTTTATGTGTACGAGTATAACCATGCCCATTCGCGAACCATATATCACAATCTTACATGTTTCCACTCTGCCTCTGGGATCATTCATTCATTCATTCATCTTCCTAACCGCTTGATCCTCACTAGGGTCGCGGGGGATGCTGGAGCCTATCCCAGCTGTCTCCGGGCAGTAGGCGGGGGACACCCTGAATCGGTTGCCAGCCAATCACAGGGCACACAGAGACGAACAACCATCCGCGCTCACACTCACACCTAGGGACAATTTATTTAGAGTGTTCAATCAGCCTGCCATGCATATTTTTGGAACGTGGGAGGAAACCGGAGTACCCGGAGAAAACCCACGCAGGCCCGGGGAGAACATGCAAACTCCACACAGGGAGGCCGGAGCTGGATTCGAACCCGGTACCTCTGCACTGTGAAGCCGACGTGCTAACCACTGGACTACCGGGCCACTCCTCTGGGATCAATAAAGTTAAATCTTTTGAAGTCAGCTACACGGTGTGCTTCAATTTTGCAGGCCACCGCCGAGACCGTGTACGACATTCTGTCTCCGACGCCTCCCTTGAACCGCTACGCCATCACGGAGGGCCGGGCCTCTTCCAGTCGGCCGCGCCGCGCCGCCCAGCCCGCCGATCTCCGAGAGGGCGTTGCCAAGGCATACGACACTGTCAGAGAGGTGAGGAGGGCGTTGTAGTATTCTTGCACGTTTTGGTTACAAATATTTATAAATACTTCATTAGTAATTTTGTTCTTAAACAGACATCTGTTTTTTTCCCTCTCCAGGGAGTGATTGACACAGCTCAAACCCTTTGCGATGTAGCGTCCCGCGGCCACGAACAGAAAGGTCTTCCTGGCGCAGTGGGCGGCGTCCTGCGGCAGATCCCGCCCACTGTGGTACGCCCGCTCATTGTGGCCTCGGAAGCCACCTCCAATCTGCTCGGCGGCATGCGCAACCAAATCAAACCGGATGCAAGGAAGGAGGACTTCTTAAAGTGGCGCACAGAGGACTGCCAAGAATGATGGCTTTGTGTGTGTGTGTATGTGTGTGTGTGTGTGTGCGTGCATGCGTGCGTGCGGGCGTGTGTGTGCGCGTGCGTGTGAAATGAGGGAGTGAGAGCAGGGTTCAAATGTTTGTTTTTTTTTGCATTCATGACTGTGGACTAACCAGCGTTAGTGTGTGATCAATTGCAAAAAAAGAAAAAAAACCCAGTGATGACTAACACCTACTGTGACGCCTATTGTGTGTGAGGGCGTTGTATCATTGGTTGACAACGTATGCAGCAGAAACTCTGTGAGTTTCACCTCCCCTCAGTATTACGCTCATGGTCACATTCTCCTCACTGTTTGGTTTAGGGTGCAAACATATCACTATCATGGTCCTCTCCTTTGTATTCTAGTTCAGTGGCATTTCAGGCAGTCGCCCATTTTCAAAGCACACAGAGAAGAGAAATGGCAGATAAAACTGAAGAGAACCCAACACATTATATGCCGCCTCTACATTTTCTTTCTTTCTGTTTTCTGTTTTTTTTCTTTTGCTTTAACATCGTGTGCCATAAGCTGTGCCAGCAGCAGTATATCCCCTTTTTTATATGATACAAGCTTGTGTTGCCTTGCTCAATTCTGTACCCTTGCAAACTGAAAAGCTCATCTTTAATTTGCCTGACTGAATAGAAACACTTGAAGCCTGTAAAGCTAGTTCTAAACTTCACAGACAACATGCCATACTACCATTTGACTTGCTCGGTTGTGTCATGATGTCATCCTGCGGTTTTTCCACTTTCATCACACTTTCATTTTTCGTACAGATTTGGAGACAAGTTAGGATCATTGTCTACACTTCCCGTTTTTGTAGTTGTTCCTACATCTTTTTTTCCATTTAATTAAGTGTTTGTTATATTCATTCATTTTTAAACTAAGCAATGATGGGGTGTGAATGTAGTAACCACTGAGGATATGGTGTTTGTGGTTCAAAAAAAAAAACTTTTACATTTTTAGCTTTTTGTTATGATGTACCTATGAGTGTGGATGTGCGTGCATGGTAGAGAAAGTGTGACAGAGGGCGTGTGCTTGTGTGTGTGCCTGATGCATGTTTGTGAGGGTGGTTGGTTTGTAATGAGGGTATGATTGTAATTGCTATTTGCTATACATCAACAGTATGAATGACCTGTATAGTACAAAACTCTTGAGTATATAAAAAATAAAAACAACTTGTTTAAAATATATATATTAAATTTTGTCAAATCAGCATCTTGATATGCTACAGGCAGTGGAGGTTCTGGATCAATTTCACTGAGGAGGCCGGGCTGGGGCCAGAGGTTTTGATGGGGGGGGGGGGGCACATTCAACCCAGGGCTAAAAAGACAGATTCGAAATCTTATTTGACTTTTTATTTCTTCAAACTTTGAAATTGCAGTCATAACATTACAGTGATGAGAAAAAAAACAGTATTAGGAGGGTTAAAATGTCTGCAAGCGTAACAATACGCCGTGTCCATCTGTTGAGAATATTCAAGCCAGGGGATGATATGGTACCAGCCTGCCGGGGACAAAAGTTGCAAATACACTGAAGCTAGATGTTTTACATGCATATAATTATCCAAATTTTAAAAGTCAATGTCTTATATATTGATCCTGTTAAATAAAAATTAAAATAAAAAGGGAGACTAAAAAGGTTACACACACACACGCACGCACACACACACACGCACACACACACACGCACACGGGGGGGGGGGGGGCGGAGGGGGCAGAATCAGTACTACAGGGGCACTGGCCCCCGTTGTCCCCCGCCCCAGAACCGCCACTGGCTACACGAGTGAGGTGAATGGATTTTCTCGGCAAAGTTCAAGTGCTCACGAACAAATGTAGACAGATTTGTGGATAACATTTAAGAGAAATAGACCTTTTGTGTGCTGGATGTTTGAGATCAGCTCATGAAAAATGGTAGTTGAAAAGTGTTGCTTTTTATATTTGTGTTCAGTATATAAAATGTAGCCTCGAAATGTGAAATATTTTTTGTCTTTGTTTGAATCGAATTAATTTATCTTTTTACGGGGTTGTCACCTGAATTGATGTGTTGAGTGATATTCCCATTCATGTAATGTATTTTAGAATATATGCATCGTTCAGTTTACAATTTTCTTTTTTACACGGAACATACTTAAAGAGGGCAAAGTTTCCGGGAAACATTTAAGCAACCCAACTTCCGGTCCACATGCTACCCGAGGCTTCTCCGACGTACTAGATTTATCCAACGTTTAGTTGACAAAAAATATATATATTGATCTGTATTTGTTTTGCTAAACATGAAGCTTCTTACGCATAACATGCTGACTTCCCATGTCAAGGGCGTCACCAATGGATACCCGCTGCTCATCAAGGTAAAAAAATAAAATAAATAAAAACAACAACGTGAACCGAAAACGGAGCTAACTGCTAACATTAGACGCCACTTGTTTAACGAACGGATTCTGAGCTTTGCGATAGTGGGAGAACGTCTGCCTCTCAGTTACGAAGTTCTGAATTCGAATCGCTGCTCCGACCTCCCTTTCCCACATTCCAAAACGTGAATCTCCACTTCATTCAAGAATCTAAATTGGTCTTTGAGTGAACGTTCCTGCTGCTATAGGCTGCAGCTTAACTATGACCCGAATGAGGACAAGTGCTAGTAAAAGGTAAACAAACAAACAAACGGAATAATGGATTTCATTTAATTTGGCGGCGTCATCAGATGACGACTTGTTGCATTTGGAGACTCACAGGAAACACAGGTGGAGGTATATTAATTTAAAGCGTACGGGATTGTTTTTCTTTTACATATTATTGTGGTAGACTTGGTCGACTTTATTCCCCCGCCCTATTAAACATTAAACAAAGAGTATTGCACATATTGTATGTAACCAAACAATCGCACTTTTCTTTACCAAAGTCTACTAGGTTGAGGTTAACACAATAGGAAATGCCATAGACAGGCTAGCAGTATTGCAATACTGTTGTAATAAACCTTTCAGAAACATACAGTATATTAGAACACAAATGGTAGTTATACAGGCAGAGCATACATTGCTTATCGGCATGTATTTATCCGCTGAAAGAAAAAACTAATATTACAGCAGTGTGCAACAGTTGTATACAGTATATTAGAACACAAATGGTAGTTATACATGCAGAGCATACATTGCTTATCGGCATGTATTTATCCGCTGGGAAAAAAAAGACTAATATTACAGCAGTGTGCAACAGTCGTATACATGGGTAATTTAGATAAACCTTCTGCCATCTAGTGGAACAGCATTTAATTATTCTGACAGCAGCACAGGTGTCGGGAATCACAACCCACGTATATACAGTATGTACATATATAAGCCATTAAAATGTCCATTTTTCATTAATATGTCCCCTTTAAGTGCTCATAATTTCCATTGGCAGGCTACGGAGGTGAAGGTGAACGAGGTAGACTTTAATGCTCAATTTGTCAGCCGCATGATCCCCAAGCTGGAGTGGAGCGCTCTCCTCCAAGCTGCGGATGAGGTGAAGACGAGTCAGAAATTGGACACAGAGTATGAAAACATTACATATAATTTGGGCTGATGTTTGCTTCCGTAGTTGGGTCAGCGACAAGACTTGCCCAGTGAACTGGTGGCTGACTTTGAGAACAATGAGGAGTTCCTCAAGAAGGTGCACCGAGTTCTCTTGGAGGTGTGTACTCTCTTGTCTATTGTCTATGATTGCTTCAAAACCCTTTATTTTTTGTGTCGTGAAATAGAAGCGCTTAATTTTATATTGATTTGCATTATTTCTCACCATAATAGATGTGGCAAAGTGAAGCAGTGTGTGAAAATGGCTTTTTTCCCACACTTTAAAAGCCAGATGCTATTGGATTTAGACTGAACAATTGTGCAATGTTGCCTTTATACAAAATGGTACTACAAAACTACTGGTTACTCTAAAATGGTTCAATGAATTTGTTGTTTACGATGATACTAATGCAGTGTGTTATACCGTAGACGAATTCCTTGTGTGTTCTACATACTTGGCCAATAAAGATGATTCTGATTCTGATTTATTAGGCTCGTTTGTTCTTTGACCACCCTTAAATTGTTTTTCCCCAATTAAATTGTGGTGCGCGCACCTTGGCCACAGAGGCGCGTTTTAATACAAGTACTGTATACAGGCACAAATAAAGAGTTTCACGACTCACTAAGAAAGTCTTTTATTTGAGGGATGCACACTCATACTTAAAATAATTAGTAAACATAGATGCAAAAATCTAAACAAGCACCGAATCAATTTATATACGTTTCTAACGTTTGTATGAGTGTTAACATTTGCAGACGTTTGTAACATTGTTACTGTGATAATTTAGTATGGAAATATACTGTTATGGGAGTAACCGTTTGTAATTATTTGTCCTAAAAATACATATATTGTGTCTGTTTCCCAATTATGTTAGCGTGAATTCCAGGCATTTGCTATTTAAATTTAATTTGTTGCTGTTTGAAGTTCAGTCAACTGGCTTGCTTGGTTTATTGGCAGATCGGCCACATCCCACATGGCGGCCACACTGACGTGTCGCATCAACTTCCATGTCCTTTCCCATTATTGCTGTTGATTTCTTATTGAGGTGTAGCGACCTCTAGTGGTGACTGTGCGAGTCACGCGTGTGTTTCCACAGGTGGAGGTGATTGAAGGCTGTTTGCAGTGTCCTGAATCGGGGCGACAGTTCCCCATATCCAAAGGGATCCCCAACATGCTGCTCAATGAAGACGAGTTGTAGACACCGAAAAAGGAGGTTGGACTGTGGGTTGAATTAACGCCAAGAGATGATCAGATAATTCATTTTTACTTTTTGCCAGCAAAATGGCCCCTAAATGGCGATTGAAACACATGTTTTATCTGTATTTATTTTTGTACCCTTTTTTCCCTCTTTTCAATAAACCCTGCTAAGATTCCCTTGACAGCCAGAAGTGGAGTTAGGTTTTTGTGGCCAATGAGGATTCACTTTATTATAGCTGTGGGCGAATGTTGACATGCACACGTGTGCATGTCTAACAGACAGTGAGTGAACGTCTGTGTGTGTGTTTGTGTATGTGCGTAAGCTAGTGAATGTAGGTGTGTGTGTCTCAGAGATTTACTTGAGGAAAATTAAGACAGTTACTGTGAGTGGGTGACAGACTGTGAATGTATGTATCAAGGAGTGACTTGACAGAATGTGAATGAGTGAATGACTATTCGTGTGGGTGTGCCTGTGAGAATAAATGTGTGTGGCCGGGTGTATGTGAGTGAGTAATTTTGAGTGTAACTGAGGGCATTGAGTTTGTGAGAGAGTGTGTTTGAGTGGCAAAGTGTGAGTGCCTGAGTTTGAGTGAGTGAGTGTGACTGTGAGTGAATGTAACAGCATGTTTGAATGTATGGCCGATTGTGAGCCTGTGTAAGCGTTCATGTGTAACAATGTCAGTGAGTGAGTGAAGGTGATAGTCATATGATTATGACTGAAATTCTTCTAGAGTTTGTGTGTGACAAAAGTGTGTGAGTGTGACTCAAGAGTGAATGTACGGGAGTCCCAAAATGAGTAAATGCCAGTGAATTTGAGAGCTCATGTGTGACTGAATAAATGTGACAGTATTTATCAGTGTGACCTTGTGCAGAGTGCCCTCGAGCCCTTGTGTGTGATCAAGGAGTGCATGTGTGCTCATGAGTGAGTGTGAACTGAGAGTTCAACTGAGTGTGTGTTACGGGTGCGTTCACATCTGTGTCTTTGTGAAAGTGTGTGTGAAAGAGTTTATGTGAATGGCAAAAGGCATGAGTGTGCATCTGTGTGACCTTGAGAGGGAGAGGGAGAGAGAGTGGATGGATAAGTGTGAGAGTGTAAGTGACTGTGACTATGTAAGAGTCCATGTGAGTGTGACAAAGTATGTGAAAATGAGTGACTTTATGTGAGAGTATGTGTGCGCATGTGAAAGTGAATGCTACGAAGTTGAGAGTACGTGATAGTGTGTGTAAATGAGTGACCATGTGGTGTACTGTGTGTGTGATTGTAGAGAGCACAGAGGTCCAGATGACGTGGCAGCGGCCTGTCTATATTTGGCTCGGCGGGGGGAAAAAAATGCAGCAGACAGGCTGGAAATTGTTTTTCACCATTCTCCCCTTTTTTTTCCTTTTTCATTTTTAAGCGAAAGCAGAACACCATACCTAAACATCCCACGCCACCCCACCTGCTTTGGTTTCTTTTGAGCACAACTACTATGCCAAGTTGTCTCCAACTTTAGCGAGGCAAGTCGAAACAGACGCAGGAAATGACATTCGTTTTAAAAAACAAAACAAACAAAAAGGAAAGTGGGAGTGGGTGCGTGTGCCGCGACTCAAACCCCAGAGGCAGGCTGTGTCCTACCTTTCTTTCCTTCTACTTAAAGCAATTACAGGCCTGTGCCCACAACTATAATGACAGTATGATGCGATGGCAGCAGAGTACCAATAAAAGCCACCCATGACAGATTAACAGTGCTGTGCAAGTTCTGAACTGTAATTAACAACGAGATGGCTGGAAGATAAAGTGGCCTCCTGAGTGATGTCAAATGCAAAGAGATGTTTTGAGCTGCTGCTTTGAAGCGGCTGCAGTCAACTAATGCTTTTTAATTCTACAGTTTTTATTTAGTTCCGCATTTTTTGGGGGGAAGGGGATGGTGGGTAATGAGAATTACTTTTTTTGTCTGCAATGTAGTCATAATATAGTCTGGACTGTCGACCAGCCAAGTGCTGTCAATGCACACAATCCTACGGAGCCACGAATTTGACAAGGAAGGAGAAAAAGAAACCTTTGCGTTCCCTCGCCAAAAAAATAAATAAAATAAATCAGTTTTCTCACAAAGATTTGCATTCCCTCGCAACTTTTTTGTTTTTTGCAAGTGGAACGTATTTATTTTTTAATTTAATTTAATTTCTTTATTGATTGTACCGTATTACTTACAATGTACCAGTATATCATCCACCCATCATTAATTTTTAAAGAAATACATTGAAGTTCTTTGTTATTGTCATGTAGTCAACTGTGGAAAAATCCGGTGTTCATTGTAGTATTGTGTAGGACAACTGCACTAATATTAGCTGCTAATTGTTCTGCTGGTTGGCACGGATATCCCTTTCATCAGTTTTAAAATTTCAATTAAGCAATATATATGTTATGTCTTCATTTGAACTAAATGTCAACTATACCAATGATCATTTTTTTTTAAACATTTGATTAAAACTTGGCTTTAATGATGCTATCACATCCGCATGCTAACCTGGTGGCTAGCTTCTTTTTCCGCTTTTCAGAAAAGTTGAGATTGTGTTATTTGTACAATTTTGTATGGCACAAATGTGAAAGGCCTCTCTATTAATCTTTTTTTTGTAGAATTGCGTATATGTGGTTTTTTCATGATTACAATATGACTGAAAAAGCTAAGCTAAGCCACCTGTTTTGCCCTCTTATATACTTGCGAATGAAACTCACTGCTAACTGTCAACTTCAGCCTCCATTTACCGGCCACTTGAGGATTGTTGTTATTTTTAGAATAAACTCAATGTATTCCTAACTCTGTGTGTTTGTGCGCCCACTTTGGTGAGAGTGAAATGGCTCTTATCCACAAGTCACACTCCCTTCCCCTTTCGGTAGCAGCCCGCCTCCCAACTTCCCACACACATCGGCCGCTACCCCAGGCCAGCCCCGCCTCCCGCTCTTACTCGTCGGCTGCGTGGCTCAGTCGGCTCGGCTCGTGATGGAGCTCCATCCCGCAGCAGGTCTGCACGCACACCAGCGGACCCCGCTTGATCTCCCCTAAAAGCGGCCCCTCCGCCACAAGGACTTCTTTCATTCATCTTTCAACTTCTGCTTTTTTTTCTTACTCTCCATGTTTGTTCGAGGGGGCACGACTACCATTGGTTTTACGACATAAAACAGCACGTTTCCCTGGTTGTTTAGCGACGTTTTCTGTAGCGAGGATAATAAGAGCTTTTGTGATAGTTTTTAAAGGGGGAGTAATAAGAGCCTTTTGGAGAGTAACACGATTTTCTTGGAGCGTAATACGAGCTTTTTGGGTCGTTAAACACACCGCTGGTAGGTTCATCGAGTTAGCTATGTGGCCCCTTTGGCCCCACCGACGTGCTTGTCTGAGGTGAGGGGACATAACGACGTGAGCTGCCAGGTGAGGTGATTTTATCATGGGCTGAGTTCTTTTTATTCCCCGAAGGCTGGGCACTGGAGGACTGCACACATTTTTTTGATTAATTACTTTCTATGATCTCAATTGTGAGTGATGATTGATCATTTTCTGGGAGTTCGTGCAAGCCTAGATTAACTTGTTCCAGGCAAGTTGTACATTTTTTGAAGCACTGGTGTTGAGTCATAAGTCGTTAAACACCTATTACTTTTTTTCAATGACAGCTGTAACTTTTTTGCGGTTTCATGATTAAGTTACCGTGTGTAATTGTCGCTTTGTGATTTGTCGTTGAGTCTAGCCTCCTTTTTTAAATGTGCTTTTTGGGAGAAGTATTTGTTTATCGTGGTGGCTTTAACTCTGACGTACGCGTTCACGACCAGGGTTTAGTATTGCCTTTTCGTTGCAGTCTCCCTTCCCTTTTGGAGTTTTTTTTCACCCCACAGTCTCACTGCCCCCTCGGCCGTTCAGGGACTCTCTCTCCCCCAGCCTCTCTTCGGACAATGTGGCTGTCTCGTTTGGCTCTGCTGCTCCTTCTCCGGCTGTCCGTCGCGCTGGTCAAGGGCATCAACACTTGCGCCTTCATCAATTTGGACGAGCAGAAGTCGCGGCGCATCGAGGCGGTGCGCGGGCAGATTCTCAGCAAGCTGCGCATCCAGAGCCCGCCGGAAGACGACGACGAGGCGGGGGCGGCGGCGGCCGGCAACGGCGGCGCGGTCCCCGCGGAGGTCATGTTGCTGTACAACAGCACTCGGGAGCTGCTGAAGGAGAGAGCGCGTCTCGCCGACTCGACGTGCGAGCGGGAAAGCAGCGAGGAGGACTACTACGCAAAAGAAGTGCAGAGGATTGACATGCTGCCCCAGCGCACCCAAACTAGTGAGTCAATTTTGTTCAAATCATGAATTATTGTTCTCTTTCTATGCTAGCGACTTATAGTGACAGATCGAACAGTTATAAATGCTCTTCCGCTAGATCGCAAACGGTCCACTTCACTTGCGTATCCACTTCAGTGTGTCCAAATCCAGAAAACAGGTGATCCGTGAAGTTCACAATGTGAGGCCTGTGGGAACTTTGACATCAATTTCAGTCTACAGCAGGGGGCGGTGCTGCATAAAATGGTAGCCTCAATGTATGGTTGAAAACGGGTGGTTATTCCTTTTAATTCTTTTTAACTAATGATTCATTAAGCTGCAAGAATATTCCTTTTTTAAGGTGAAAAATATACAATTGACCACTGCTATTCGTGGGGAACGGGGATTGAATGCAACCGAATGTTAAAAACGTCCGGATAATTGGCACACTTGAATAATTGCCATGAAGGAAAAGAAAGTAGAACAAAATATGTGAATGAGTGTATATGTGTTGGGGGTGGGGGAGCGGAAGGGGCAAATTAAAAAAATATACAGTATATTTATTTTGCAAAGGCCGAACTGTGATTATGTGAAGGTCCATTGTATGCTGGTCAGTATTATTTATATTGTCTGTCTATGTTTTGCGGCACCCTTTGTGCTCAGATATAATTGTGTTAAAGGATCATAACTATGGCAATATAAATTCTAATTTCATTAGCTCGTCTAAGGCGTTTTGCACTGCACGTAAGCATTAAGATAGCTTTCATAATTTATGTGTTTTGGTGAAACACATAACATGTAATCCCCAACAATAAACAGGGATCACCAACCTTTTTGAAACTGAGACCTACCGGTACTTCTTGGGTATTGACTAATGCACATATGGGCTGCCACATTGATACACACTTATAAAATAGCACATTTGCTGTAATTCCTTTTATGATAAATTGTATGAAGATACTAATCGGGTTAATTATGTGTGAATTATCAACACTTGAGTAGGAAAGAGATAAATATCAATATGCAACACTTTATTTCTATAAAGCTCTGTTAGTGTTTACATTTTCAAATGACACCGTCTGCAACATTGTTGGAAATTGCAATATCTCATTATCGGTAGGCTATTTTTAGAACAGGACCGTAGGCTACTTGTGTGGTATCTGTGGGCTACCTGGTGCCCCCTAGCATCATATTGCTGACACCCACTGTATGTCTTCAACTAGCTAAATCATTAGTTTTCTGGCCACTTGTTGCTAGGCAGAATTCGTGCAGCACAATTCTACAGCATAGGCCCTGCCCATTAGGCTGGATTGCACGAAGAGGAAGTCACCCAAACACCGCAAGTGTTATGAGTCCATTTTAAACCTTATTTCTGAAATGGACTCGGACAATAGCGGAAAAACTTTGATTTGGTGAATGACCCTTGAACTCAACTTGCCGCAAAAAAAAATTGTGAGCCTTGGCATTTTTAATCCATCAGCAACATTTTTAAGAGCCACCTCAACAAAACAGGTGCTGGGAAAGGAGAGACTGAATAAAAACGTTCACACGACAATAAGGGGTGATTTTCAGTCAAAGTATGTGCACGCCATAATTAAAAAATTGGATCAACTTTTCCTCTCTTTCTTCTTTCCAGTTCAGCGTGTTTACAGTTCTTTAGTTTTGATTGGCTGCAACAATTTGTACTTTGGCATTGTGACATCGAACCCTGCATGATTGTCCCCCCCACCCCCTCTTTCTGTCTGTACTGCAAACCTGAATGTGGTTATACCGTTATACCGTAAAGGGGACTTATTATACATATACAAATGAAATCCGTTCCCAAAATTAAGTGTCTGAATAACATTTCAATGGCACGCTTTTGTCAAAATACGCCAAGGTTCGGGTCCTCACCCTGTGTCCTTAAGCGGTGGATTCATGCCAGCATTCGTTACCTCAGCGACACGCTAGCGGGTGGATATTTATTGAGCCCCGAGACTGAAAAAGCAACTGCCAACTGCATAAGTGCATGCAAGTCTCCATAATGACAGCATCGGCACTTGACCACCAAGCTGCTAAGTCAAACTCATCAATTAGTGCAGTGGTAGCAAATATTTGGACGCAAGCAATTCAATGGAAAGGAGTTGTCTTCATAAGATACTGAAGCTAATCTTTACAGTTTACAGTTAATCTAGACAGTGAATGCTCATTTATCACAGGGGTTACGTTCCAAAAAGAACCCGCGAGAAGCGAAATACGTGAAGTAGTCAGCGTAACTGCTCTGAAAGTTTTTTTTTCTTAGTTTAGAAAGATTTGACTAGTCGACCATTTTTCAGCAGCTTTTATTGTCCACACATGACAAAAATATACAATTACACAATGTACAACATACCCACACTGATCGCCACAAAATAAAACACACATTTAGTCACGGCGACATCCCGTTTCACCTTCTAAACAGGAATTTAGGAGTAATTAGTAGAAATTGAAGTTCTTGTCGTCTACACCTTACGCTTTCCTCAAACTGTCGTAACTCCTAAAATCGACATTAACCACTTCTTGCCACTCAATGCAACCCTCAAATATAACAGCAGGCGGCACAATAACCTAAATAAATGTGTAGTCTTTAGCAAATAACATACATTGTGGATTTGCCATCATGTAGGTACATTGTTAACAAGACCTTGAACTTAGAATCACGACAGTTATAGTCACCTTTATTTTTTAAATAAATATTACACAATACAATGCTGTAGTATAGAATGAAACCAAAGATCAAAACCTGCTTTTGTTGCAAACGTAAACCTGGCAAGCTGTACAGAGACGAGGTGCATAGACTTTTGACATTGGTCGACAGATTGTTAGCCTATCAGGATTCAGACCATAATGCACTATTAAATTTTTTTTTTTTAAATGCACTGTAAAAATCTGTGAAACAGCAAAGCTGTGAACCGCGTTATAGTGATGGTTCACTGTATATTATTTTAGTCAGAGTGAGTTTCCCTTCTAACCAGACAAACATATTCTTTATCCTCGCCAAAAACATCTGATATTACTGTTTGTTTGTTTTTAATGGCATTTCCATTCATTTCAGTGGGTGAAAAACCACATCATATCCCAATGGATATCTCCAGGATATTCCACGACCCAACTAGATGTAAATGCAATCGTAGTAACCAAAACGAACAGATGTCAAAACCAAATCGCCCAGGGATATGGCCGACAGATAAGATATACATCTAACGTGTATATGTATAATGTATAATTAAGCAACATATCATTTCATTCTATATATGGCGAAGATAATAGCAGACAAAAAAAACATTCTAACATCGAACTGAAGGGGCATTTGTGCGAATTATATTTAAACTGTATTTGTGCCCTACCCTTGATTTAGGCACACGTGTGGCATCAAGGTTGCAAAGTCACTGACTGTGTGTCTGCTTTCTCCAGACATCACGTCACCGGTGGACGTGCGACTGAAATGTTAAGAAATGCCAGGCTATGAATGAAAGAAACACGCACACTGTCATCGGAGGAATATTTTGGTTATGTAATCGCGGCACTGCGTCCAGTTTGACAATGGCCGAAGCTGCGCAAGGCGTTGACTTACTTTCCAAACCTCTCATTTTGATTTCCATCACCACTCATTACGGACTGTTTCGTGACTTGAACAACAGCTGAAACGCTCTGCATGAGTGAGCAGGAAGGCGCATAGCATTGTAATTGTGTCATTTTATTTCCCCCCTACAGACGCGGTGCAGCCGTTGCCACTGGACCCGCATTACAGGAGCGTCCTGTTTGACGTGAGCAGTGTGGACCTGACGAACAGCACGCTGGTCAAGGCTGAGTTCAGGATCTTCCGAGCCCCCAACCCGCAGGCCCGGGCCTCTGAGCAGAGAGTGGAGATCTATCAGGTTAGGACTATCCTCTGTCTTGTGTTTGTAAAGGCCAAACAGACCTTTTTAATGCGCTTTATTTTTATTTTTTGTAAAGGGGTTCCACATGTGTCGTAAAAGAAATAGATTACCGGTACATTTATACTGTGTCATTTTGTCTAACAGTAAATGTGAATATGTCCACAATCTGCTATGTGAAATATGTTAACGAGCTCCGGGCAAATATTTCACACCTCTCGCAGAATTCTCTGAGAAGCAAGTCACCTTTATTTGAATGCCTCCTGTTTTTGTTGTTGTTGTTTTTTTTAAGTTTATGGGCATATAAGTTTAGCATGTGTTATTTTGGTCTATTTGAGTAAACGAGGTTCCTTTGCCACAGTGGAAACGAGCACTCAAAAGGAACGCAGACCTGTGCCAAGTAATAACACTTTACCCGGAGAGTCCAGGAGCTGCAACCCACATTTTATGCTTTCTTCTTAACCCTTTCCACCGAGGCTTGTGGAAATGCATTTTTGCACACTCCTGCACATTTCATAAACTCAACGATTCATAGAAAATAATAGAATGAAACTGTTAAAGGATTATAATTTTTTTTCTGATCGCTTTAGCACATTTTTCTTTTGAGTCTTGGCTACCTTGACAAAACTCTTCAAACAAATAAGAAAACCTTTCACCCAAATAACAAAAATTGTAAAAATTGTATTTTTGGATAAAAAAATTAACCCAGGGTGGCCCGGTGGTTTACTATTTAGAGTGGAGGTGTAGGGTGCAGGGTTTGATTCTGGCTCTGCCCTTCTTGTGTGGAGTTTGCATGTTCTCCCAGTGCTTGGACGGGTTTTCTCCGGGTGCTCCGGTTTCCTCCCACATTCCAAAAACATGCATGGCAGGCTGATTGAACACTCCAAATTGTCCCTAGGTGTCAGAATGAGCACGGATGGTTGTTTGTCTATGTGTGCCCTGCAATTGGCTGGCAACCAGTTCAGGGTGTACCCCGCTTATTGCCCGAAGACAGCTGGGATAGCCTCCAGCATGCCCGCAACCCTTGTGCTGATAAGCTGATTAGAAAATGGATGGATGTATGTATTCAAATCGGTCACTACGAGGAGCAAAATCTCAATGTCGATGTGTGTGTGTTGCATCAGCTTCTGAAGCCAGATGAGGAGAGCACGTCCACGCAGCGCTACATCGACTCTCGCACCGTTCAGCCGCGGGCGAGGGGTGCCTGGATCTCCGTGGACGTCACAGAAACCGTCAAAGACTGGGTGTCGGAGCCAGGTCGGCGTCATTTCTCCTCTCACGTAGGAACACTCACATAGTGTTCTTCTCACGTGTGGCCTTTCCTTCTCTCACCGGTGACAGAAAACAATCTGGGGTTGAAAGTGGGCGTCCATTGTCCATGCTGTACCTTCGTCCCCGCCACCAACAATATTGTGCCCAACAAGAGCGAGGAACTGGAGGCTCTCTTTGCAGGTTGGCTGCCGTTTTATCCACAAAAATCTGCCTCCATGAACATAATGAGGTTTTGATTGACACACGCTGGTGTTAATGTCGTAATAGCGGCGCAATAGTGGTTAGCACTTCTGCCTCACAGTTTTGAGGTTTGGGATTTGACTCTTGAATTCCAGCCTTCCTGTGGGGAATTTGAATACTTTGCCAAAGTTTGCATAGGTTTTCTTCCTCCTTCATTATGAAAACACGCAGGCTCGGTTTATTGACGAAAATAAATGGATTATGGTTATAGTTGGCGGCCCGGTACTCCAGTGGTTAGCACGTCGACTTCACAGTGCAGAGGTACCGGGTTCAATTCCAGCTCCGGCTTCGCTGTGTGGGGTTTGTATGTTTCCCCCGGGCCTGCGTGGATTTTTTACGGGTACTCCGGTTTCCTCCCACTTTCCAAAAACATGCATGACAGTCTGATTGAACATTCAAAATTGTCCCAAGGTGTGAGTATGAGCGTGGATGGTTGTTCGTCTCTCTGTGTGCCAGCCGTCAATATGATGCAGTACTCTTGCGCACCACCGCAAACTCCAGCCACAATAATAATTAGGTCGATCAATGAACACCTCTCTGACAGCGTCAATCCAAACTTATAAATGGAAAAAGCGGTCGTCCTTTTTTGTGTGCATGGACCATAAAAGTTGTTCAAGAAAACATAACGTTCCGAAAATCAGTTAAGTGCTAGTACAACAGGAAATGTGCCAGTCACCAAATGATTACGTGATTCAGGGTCACACCACCCTGCTAAAGAAGGCCTCACTGTTCTCCCACACACACTGCCGATACTATTGAGCAACTCGCGACCAGGCCCCAAATGGCCACCCTCTACTCCCAATTTACACTTGCCTCAATGCCCCCCCCTTTACGTCAATAAAAATAAATAAATCAATGTTTGATTCTGCAGTAAGACAACCAAGGGTCTTGTTTTGACCCAACTCCCCCTAACGGCTACAAACGCACGAATAAACATTTGAAATTGGCCGTGACGGTCGTAGCATGCTAACACCTGCTAATTAGCCAAATGACGAGATGACGAGGGTGTTGTCAGTCTCGCACGGACTCATGAAGTGAAATATTTGACACGTTTAAGAGACCTGCCTCGACGTGTTTGAATAGATTCATTACGGGCGGTTGGGGAACGTAGTGAGCTCAACTTGAGAAATGATTCTCTTTCACACCGGGACTATTTTGGGAGCGGCCATTTTATTTGTGATCCGTCATGGTCAAATCTGTTGCATAATTACAGGTCAAATAAACAGAAGTGTTTCGACAATCACGGTAATAAAATGGCCACCATTCCGAAGAGGCAAATACCGTGCCGAGTGGTTCGCCCACAGCAGCTGACAAAAGATTTGGGGGCTGCAATTCATGATTATTTCAATCATTGATTAATCTGTCGATGATATTTTTGATGGACCATATAAAAAGAATTCAAAATAATTTCCAGCCCTTTATTAATAAGAGGACATTTCAAATCGACTTTGCAGAAAATGTCAACTCATCATTCAAATATTGGTTTGGTCTTAAAAAATGTGAATTGTTGTTTTCCAAAGTAAAAAGCAGATGTTTGCAAAAGCTATTTTGATTTAAAAAAAAAACAAGGTAATCCGTTTGCTTTCTTTTCTGCACAGATGCTGAAATTCTGAAGATTTTTTTTTCGAAACGATTACTCAATTATCATCAAAATACTTCTAATTAAATAATTAATTAGTTAATTAATTCGATCATGGATTACTTGTTGTTTAACTGATGCGCCTCTAAAAAGATTGACTTGGTTGGCTAATTGCAGTTCCCCCCTTGAAGCTCCTCTTGAGATCACAACAAATATGGGTTTGAACAAACACATACACACAAACACACAAACACGTCAGCCAAAATTTGAACCCAGAAACTCAAGAATGGGAGGTCACAGCGTGTTGCCCATCATCTCGATTGTTTTAGTTCAAAATTATGAAGGGACAAAGTGGCACTCAACGTGGGTTGTCTTTTTTGGAGTAGGCGTGGACGACGAGCAGCTGCGCCAGCTCAAGAAGCAGAGCCAGGTGAAAGGTCAGGCGGATTTCAGCAGCAAGACGCCTCACCTCATCCTCACCCTGCTGCCCAGCGACCGAGTGGACAACCCGACCAAGAGGAACCGCAAAAAGAGGGCGGCGGCCACAGACGCTGCCACCTGCTCGCGGTATGACTGCACTCGAAGTAACACATATGCCTCAACAAGGTTATTTTAGGGAAAGAAAACGAACGAAATCAGCAAAAGTAACATTTTTGTTGATGAAATCAAATTTAAATGAATATGCTTTTCACAAAACGAACACAACATGCAATTACATTTTACGTTGACAAAGCTAACTCAAAGTAATTGGAGCTAAAATTCCTCGAAAATTTCATGGTTGTTAATTAATGTAATGCATAAGCTTTTCTCTCTCTCTCTCTGTACAAGTACACACAATACAGTATAACTTATCAAAATGGACTAAAAAGTGACTGTTGGGACAATTGTGTGTAAGTACTAAGAATGGTGTCCCAGTGTTTAGACTACTGCGTGTTTGATTTAGTCTAGTTGACACTCTCTGGCAGCCTCGCATTGTCATTACCATTTTCTTTTGTCATTTTCCCATGACCCAACTTTTCTGTGTGTGCGTGTGTTAGTGGTTCCGAGTCGGGCTGCTGCCTACGCTCGCTCTACATTGACTTCCGGCGCGACCTCAACTGGAAGTGGATCCATGAACCCAAAGGTTACAAGGCCAACTTCTGCGCCGGCAACTGTCCTTACCTCTGGAGCGCCAACAACCACTACAACATGGTGAGCTTCTGCAGTAACACCGGTCACACTGGTTTCAAGTAAAGGCAACACGTTAGACGACTGTTTGATGTGAGCACCAAATAATCACTGTAGTGTCTGCTTGGTATGTGTGTGTGTGTGTGTGTGTGTGTGCGTGTGTGTGTGTGTGTGTGTGTGTGTGTTAGCGTGTGTCAAATGGTCAGACTTAGGTGACGTGCGCTGACACAATGAACTCCACATGCATGCTTTGCGGCTGCTGGTTTACCTCAGCCTTGTACAGTAAATGTCCTGTCACCTCGTATGGCCTCCATAAACATAAAGAAACAGAACAACACGCCGTGTGGTTCGCAGGGAAGCACACGCAGCTAAAACAACGTGGCACTGGGAACTCTAATACAAAGTATACATTCACCGGACTCTATATACAACTAGCAAATATTATAATACTAAGTGTGTGGGGGAGAAAAATGTTGAAATATTGCCCTTGTTTGTGTGTGTGTGTGTCAGATCCTGCCACTGTACAACAAGCTGAACCCTGAAGCGTCGGCGTCGCCCTGCTGCGTCCCCCAGGACTTGGAGCCCCTCACCATCATGTACTTCATCGGGCGCAGCCCCCGTGTGGAGCAGCTCTCCAACATGGTGGTCAAGTCCTGCAAGTGTCGCTAGAAACCAACACCCCCCTGACCCCTCCCCATTCCGAACTCTCCATTTGAGACTGTAAATAAGTTCACATCCATACAGTGCTTATGGAAAGTATTCACAGCACTTCACTTAGTCCACATTTTATGTTCTACTTTAATTCACCCCCCCTCCCCCCGCCTTCAAACCTCTAAGTGAAGCAGTGACTATTTTCCGAATGCATGCTGTAATAAACTTTGACTGTTCTTCCACATACGTCTCTTAGCAAAGGATTGTTTTATGTCCACTGTTCCTTGTGACTGTTTGTACTGTAGCTAGACAAGAGAAAGAAAAAGAAAGAGAGGAGCCGTGTCCATGCGAGCGGGCCGAGGGCCTGCCATCTCGCTGCGGTCCGCGCCTCAAATGTGCCATGGCGTAAACAGGATGCAGATTTTTCACAAAAAGGCATCCATTTGAAACGCCTTCTCCTGCTCCTCCTCTGTTGCTGCTTCTGGGATTTGTGGCGGGAGCAGAGAGCGAGAGATGCCCTTTTGAGAGCCAGACGTGGGACGGACGACGGGGCGGAATTTGTCTGGAAGGTGGCGGTTTGCAGCCCCGGCGCACTTCCGAGCGTTTTTTACGGTCTGGCAGCCTAATGACGCTGACGTGCTTCTTTTCTTTTTTTCTGCATTCATTATCTTACTGATGGTTATGCCTTGTGGTTGACCTTCTCGATGTCTCGAACATACACACACAAAGTATTCTGTACTTGTTGACCACACTTGAAATTGTGCAAATAAAAAAAAATATTTCCGGGGTTGACTTTTAAATATAGACTCTGGTATGCCAGTGGTTTCGTTTTTGTGAGGTCATGCGTGATTGTATTGCGATGGCTGCACTTCCGCTGTCCAGTCAAGGAAGTATCAAGACAGTCAACGGTGGTCAAGAGTGTTTTGTAAGTTATGCAACTGGAAAAATGCTTTTTTTGACTCGGCATTAAATAGACACATCCGCTTTTTCAAACCACAAGTCTAAAAATGTCTCCTCAAAAATTACATAAGAAACACTTCTGTGTGTGATTTAAAGCATGCTCAATCGTACTCGCTTCTTAATATATCTTAAGCCTCATTGAATGTTAAACAGAAGCACAGGAATTTCATTTATATTTTCTCAAAAACTTACGCAGGCTCTGAAATATTATTTTCTGCCTAACTTCCCAGTAAGCAAAATTGGTCTGGCCCAGCTCTGGGGAAACACGGCACGTACACTTGGCCCACATACCTCAATGAATGACGGTCCTGCGGTGGCCCACGTCTGGCATCTATGATAACCCGAACCCCCGAACTCCTAAACCCTAATGCTGAACTCTAACCCCAAACCGTAACACCTACCCTGACACGAACCCCTAATACTAACCCTAACACTATCACTAACTGTTAACCCTAACCCCTGACCCCTAACCCTAACACCAAACACGAACCCCCTAAATTTAACCCCTCAACCCTGACCCTAACTACTAACACTAACCCTAATCCCTAAACCCTAATCCTAACACGAACCCCAAAGTAGAACACCTAACCCTCAACCCTAAACCCTAACTCTAACTCGAACCTTAACCCGAACCCTAAATGTAACCACTAACCCTAACCCCTAATCCTAACCCTAACCTCAAATACAAACCCTAACCCCTAACCATAACCATAATCCGAACCCCCTAACCCCTAACTGTAACACCTAACCTAACCCCTAACCCTATCACTAACCATTAACACTAATCCCCTAACCCTAACCCGAACATCCTAAACCATAACCCCTAATCCTAACCCGAACCCCGAAGCAGAACACCTAACCCGAACCCCTAGACCTAAACCCTAACTCGAACCCTAACCCTAAATGTAACCACTAACCCTAACCCTTAACCTCAAACCATAACACCTAACCTACCCCCTAACCTTATCACTAACCATTAACACTAACCCCCTAACCCTAGCACTAACCCACAACCCGAACCCCTCAACCCGAACCCCCAAACCCATGGTGTCAAACATACAGCCCGCGGGCCGGAATCGGCCCACAAGGAGGTTTGATCCGGCCCTCGGGATAATTTAAAAGTGAAAAAAAATCCATTAGACATAGAATGAATATTTTAAATATGCAATTCGTGGATTATCCGCTAGGGGGCACACTGTTTTGATCACAGTAGAAGACAACATTGTTTTGATCGGGGAAGACAACAGCAGTCTCAGTCTGTCACAGAGATAGACGCAATGCAGCAAATGATATGAAAGCGCCAATCAATGCTTCTTGAGACCAAAACTAAAGAAAGAGATGAGGTTTTGGTGATTCATAGCACAGTATGGTATCATGTTAATGGTTCACTAACCCCCTAACCCTAACCCCTAGCCCCTAACCCCTAACCCGACCTTCTAAACCTACCCCCTAACCCTAACACAACCACCTAAACCCAAACCCCCTGACCCTAGCCCCTAATTCCCTAACCCAGACACATTAGCCCTAACCCTAACCTCTAACCCCTAAACCCATAACCCAAAACCCTATCACTAACCCCAAACCCTAACCCCTAATCCAAAGCCCTAACCTTAGCCCCTAACCGCTACCCCTAACCCCTAACCATAACCTTGACCCCGAACCCTCACCCCTAACTCTGACCCAAACCCCTAACCCAAACACCAAACCGTAACACCTAACCCTAACATTAACCATAACCCTACCTTCTAAACTTACTCCCTAACCCTAAACCTAACCAAGCTGTTATCTTGAACAATTGTGTTGCTTTAGAAATCTAAGTAAATTGCCCCAATTAGTGTCCAATTAAATATTTTCAAATTTGATATCTTTAGCACGAAACGACAGAATTTTTTAAATATATTGTGGACATTATGCGATCATCTAATACACTTGTAATACTTTTAAAAGGCGCTTATAAATAAAATGTATTATTATTATATCCATCCATCATCCAAAGCGCTATTAGATATTTTCTACTCTAACTGGTAAAATTGAAGGAGTAAAGGTGAGTGACTGTTGTTTTTGTTTATAGGAGTACAATCTTTGTAGGTTCTAGTTTTCATTTGCACATTTCAGTCCTGCATCGACTAAAATACTGTACATATTTAGCAATGGAATAAAACTCCTTCAACTCATGTTCAGCCTACCAAAGAACAACTCCAATGTTGTGTTGAATTGTGCACTTTGGAGTTGTGGTTTACAATTAAGAGCTTTACTTCTGCAGTATATATATATATTTTCTTCTTAAGCCACAACCTGTGCGTGCATGCGTGTTTGCGTGCGTGTGGTGAGGTCTCTCTCCCTCTCCTTCCGCCACCTCAGCCCTCCGCCCTGAGCAAACTGGTCCCGGCATGTGTTTGTCTTCTGCACATAACTACCTCTTGCTATATCCAACCTGTACTTATCCCACTCCGGAGCGCTGCGCTCCGTGCTGCTGGCCTTGAGGATGGAAGGACGGACGGAGGACGGATGTAGGGAGTGACATGGGACCTGGACACAGACCCCGCTATCTTCAGACTACACATTGGCAAGAAGTTGCAGTTTCCCGCAAGCATAATATGCGCCCAAGAGGATGATAAAAAGATTTACGTGCCTCTCGCACCTCCTATTGCACATGATAAATACGGGTCACATGTCACACACAGCTGTTTATTTCCACCAGCCAGCTATTTTCAACAGCGCTTCTCCTCATTCCGCAACCTCTCCCGGCTGATTTTGAGAGGTGGGGTATAACCAAGAGTGGTCGCTATGCAGCTAAACGCAAGGTACATAAAAACAAAAAGCATCCCAACAAACCTGAACCCTATTTCAGAAACTCCAACCCTAAGTGCAATTGGAAAACTGAATTTGACACCCCAATCCTAATTTGAAACGATAACCCTAATTTGAAACACCAAAATGACTTCAAAGCCCTGAGCCTAATTTTAAAACCCTAACCCTGTTTTGAAACCCAAATTTGAAAGCCAAAGACTACTTTGAAACCCTGACCCTAATTGTTAACCCTAACCTGTCTGTGAAACCGTAACCCCAATTTGAAACCGTAACTATAGTGTTAGACACGAGCCTAATTCGAAACCCTAACCTTACTTTGAAACCCTAATCCTACAGTGACACCTCAACCCTAATTTGAAACCCTACTTTCCAAACACTAATCCTATTTGAAACCATCGTTTGAAATCCTACTTTGAAGCCTCAACCCTAATTTGAAAACATCACTCTATTTTGAAATGGTGTAATTTACAATCCCAAAGCATAATTTGAGAACCTACTTTGAAACACTAACTTTATTTTGAAAGCCCACTTTATAACCAAACTCTAATTTAAAATTAAAATTGTAAACCCTAACCCTCCTTTGAAACCTTAACTCTAATCTGAAGCGCTACTTTGAAACCTTAACCCCAATTTAAAACCCGACTAAACATTGACCGTACTTTGAAGCGCTATTTTGTAACCCCAACCCTAATTTTAATCCATACTATGAAACCCTAACCCTAATTTGAAACCCTAACAGTACATTGAAACCCAAACTCTAATTTCAAACCTTACTTTGAAACCCTAACTACAATTTGAAAGCATAAACCTAATTTGCACCCCTAATCTACAACCTCACTTTGCAACCTTAACCCTTCTTTAAAACTCTATCTGTACTTTGTAACCCAACTCTGCAACGTCTTTGAAACCCTAACCCTAGTATGAAACCCTGACTGAACTTTGAAACACTAATTTTAATCCCAATACTTATTAGAAACTAGAATCCTACTTTGAAACCTTATTTTGAAGCCAAAATTGTACTTAAACCCTAATAGATTCAAAATATGGCTAGAAACCATAACTGCAAAATCAAACCCTAAAACTAATTTGAAACCATAACTGTACTTTGAAAACCATTTGAAACGCTAACTTTACTTTGAACCTACGAAAAAGGATTCAGTGTCACGTTAATGCCTATGGACAATTTAGAGTCTTCAGCGACACGTACAGTATGTATTTTATCTTAGCACGCAGCTCATTCTTGACGCTCCTCTTGCTAGCAAAACGAATGCATGCATAGGTGCGTGGAATGTGTTGATGTCCTGGAGAAAAAAAACCCCCAAAAACAAACACATCGAAAGGCCAGACCTTTGATTTGAATCCCCAACCTCAAAACTGAAAAGGCATACATGTTTACTACTAGACCACCGTGCTTCCCAGTCTTTTTTTTTTCTCTTTCCCCCCAGGAGACTGAATTAAAGCTCCAGCTCCATAAAGACAAAATGTAAAAGTTATACAACGGCAAAACCGGAGCGTGAGGAGGCACATCTTGTGGCCTCAGCATTATTGCAGGCTGCAGAGGAAGCCAGCCGACCGGCGCAGGCCCAAAGCCACACAAATTCCATTTTTAAACACATGAGGGCGTGCTGGCGCGGAGCTTGAAGGAGATGCTTTATTGCAGCTTGTTAAAAAAAAAGGCCCTTCCTATGCCATAAAATACCAAAGTTCTAGTCAGTATTTAGTCAAGGCACATTGCCGTTCAGTGTCGACACATACAACAAAAGACGACAGCGTCAATGTGAACGTTAAAACATTCATCAAGTGTCAGGGCCCTGGTGACTTTCCCAAGCCGCTGTCAGCGGATGATGAAATGTGCGGCCGACTTGGACGAGAGTGTCACTGGCCTCCTCCTCTCTTCTCTCGTTAGCATGTTTGAGGCCGTGAGTAAGCGAGATGCTCTTAGCCTAGACCGAAGCGGCGGCGGAGTTCACAGAGGAGTTTTTTGCAATTTCCTCCTCCCACATAATCGAAATGACAAGTCGAGATTTACTCTCGAACCTCCATCTTCTAACTCAAAAACTTCATATCAAATGCAAAGCGATGCCACACTGCCATCTACTGGAGAATGTATGCCACTACAGTTCTGTTAATGAGCGGATTTCATCGACAAGCAGCGGGAGACCCTCTGGATTTATCAGCGACAGTAAATGTTTCGTTTCCAGTTGACGAAAATAAATGTCAATGGCAGTGAATGAGTTTAATATGTAAATTGTCGCAAGCGCAGAAGGGCTCAGTCACACACATTTTAAGAAATTTTAAGAAAACCTGTTTGATTCGGCAAAAGGCAAACCCCATCTCAAACCTCTGATGTGTGAGGAAGGCGTGCTAACCACTTGACCACTCATATATGTCTAACTTGAACTTAAATAGTTCAATAATTTAAAAAAAAATGCTTTGGACTGAAAAAGGTGACATCACTAAGACACGTGGGTGAAGCCTCAGAGCTCAAACATTCAAAAGTTTTTTGTTTAGGCTGAACGGAGGTACAGTATTTGGATTCTTCTTGGTTGGTGAAGACATTTCAGCTTTAATCCTAAAATAGTCAATTGTAAATTTTAGATTTTTAAATTGGCCACCAAGGAGTCGTTTCTTAACAACTGACATTTGGCATGGACATATACATTAATGCAGGAGTGTCAATTTCATGTTTTACTTGAAAACAGAAGTCAAGAATAACTGTTGATTCAACTATTGTTGCTATCATGTGGGGTTTGGTAACAAGAAAATGCTGAGAATATCTCCCTTATTTGTCACAGATGAGAATTTAAAATTTTGGTCGACATTTTAGAAAGGATCATGTAAGTACACGTTTGAGCTGCTTTCGCGGTCTACATAAAATGATGTGGCCGGCCAGATCTGACCCGCGGGCCTTTGGTTTGACACCTGTGCATTAATGTAATGAAACACATACACACACTGTACATACAGTATGAACATATAGTGTGCAAAAAATATCTATATATAGGAATTATTTACAGCTCATAGTATTACAAATGAATAAAGATTAAAAAAATCCCAATCAAGATAAGATAAAATATTGGCATTCATCAGACCAAAGAAAATACTTTTTTTGGTTTGCATAAAAAAATTTGCATTATTTGAGGGAAATTTGGGCAAAACTTAGAACTGAATAAGCCTTTTGGATAAAAGGTGAAACGTCTTGAACAATCAAGAAGAGACTTGCTTCCATTCAACCGTCACAGATTACCATGACCTGCTCTAAAGTCGCTGGCAAGTCGTAAAGAAACTGTTTCTTCAGAAGCAGGAGAGGAGTGGACGTCAAAGCGTCTGCGAAGAATCCCTGCAAGTCAGTGACGACGACAACAGCGAGTCCGGAGGCGGCGTGGGTGGATTGGACGGTGGCTGCAAGTCCTCGCCGGGCCTCCTCGCGTGCTTTGAGCTCCACTCGTGCTTCGAAACCCTCCTGACGTTCTTCACGCTCTTCCGCTTGGGTTTGTGCGGTCGCCGCCTCCTATCGTCGCCGCGCTCACTCAGCGTGTCCGACGACTCATCGATGTACGCCAGGTTCTCGCCGAAGAAGTCCAGAAGGCCCGTGGAGTAGGGAGCAAGAGAAGGTGAAGGGGGGAGGGAACTCGGATCAGGCGAGGCTTTGTTTTCACCACATCTCGCCTCCTCCTCGGGGTTCATTTTGTCTCCTTCCGCTTCGAGCGTGCGGTGAGCCCGGAGTTTCCGAAGATCTGAGAAGGATGAAGACGATGAGGAGATGTCGGATCTGGAGTCGAAGTCCGAACCTGAGTGGGAACCATCGAGTATGACGGCTTCAGGGGAGTCCAGCTCGGAGGCGGACGGAGCCGCGGGGAGGGAGAAGGAACGCGTGAGCAGGTGAGGTAAGGAGTGATGCGCCATCTGTTGACGCAAAGCTGCAGACAGCTCGGGCGGCTTTGCCCTCGGCATTGTGCCGCTGCCAACGGGAAGCCTCTCCATCGGCTTGGTCCTCATCCTCCTCTCCAGGGAGGATCCGCGCCCCTCCAGCCGACTCATCGAGCTCGACAGCCCGGCCCAATGGCCGGGGAGATGTCCGTTCTCGGGGCCCCCCCGGGCCCAGTAGCCCAGCGTGACCTGGGCTCCGCGTCGGATGCGGCGGCGCTCGCTACGCTTCCAGCGCCGGCGCTGCAGGAGGAACGGGTCATTGAACTCCAGAGGGTTGGGGATGCGGAAGTCCTTGGACATGTTCTGCGTCCAGTCGGTGGCGTGAGCGCGCAGCTCCTCCATCTGATGTGACAAGAAACATGCAACTTATTTCATGTGTTGAAAATAGATTGACAACAAATCGATGACCGAGAAAATGGAATCTCTGGGGAAATTGCATGTAAATGCTGGAAGGTGAAATAAAAATATGGAATTTGTTGGAATTATATTGAATGGAATGGAATCAAGTTGATGGACATGGAATATATTGAAAAATAGAGAATGATATGGAATCGTGGAATGATATGGAATGATATTGAACAACACTGAAGGATCTAGAATGCTATTGATGAAAAATCTACAATACGTTGTTGAAAAATGTAGAATGATAATGAAAGATGACTTATATGAACTCATTCACTCCCAAAGACGCTTTTAAACGTCTTTTCAGACTTGGTCCCGAATTGGCTCGTACTGAATGATATGGAATTTTAAGACTACAAAAAAAAGCAATCAGAATAATCAATAGGTCTAAATATATAGAACCCACAAATCATAAAATTAAATCATCAAATTAAACACAATGAAATTCTACGACCTGGTTGACTTCAAAATCACCCAATTAATGTATAAAGCACATAATCCCCGTTGCCAAAATATCCAGAAGCTTTTTGAAATTAGAGAGAGCTGTTATAATCTAAGGCAAACTACGGCCCGCGGGCCGGATCCGGCCCGTTGGTCTTTTTAATCCGGCCCACCGAAGATTGGTGCACAATTAAGGTTTGATTACATTCATTTCGTTTGGACTTGTAATGACAGGTATTTCATCATAAGGTGGCGCAGTTACTACAAGTTGCAGAGCACAGGGAGGGAGGGGAAGACGAAGAAAGAGGGAGAGAGTAATGGCCATGGAAGGGAAAGTGATATGTATCTGATTAAACAAAGCGGGTAACAAAGTACAAAACATTCAGGAGACGCCTGGAGTCGGAAAGACTCAAATCTACGAGACTTTGAAAAACAAGGAAGCGATTCTTACTCAGTCCCATTCTGGCAATTTCCATGCTCAGAGTGAATTGCTTGTGGCTCGAGTAAAAGAACATTTCATAGAATGGTTTGATTGTTATCATGTTAAAAACTTTCCGCAAACTGGACCGCTAATAACAGTCGGAGAGCAGTCAAATGTGTAGAGCGTGAACAACAGGGGGCTCATTACACATCCTTGAGGAGAACCGATGCGGAGTGTGATGGTGGAGGAAAATGTTACATTATTACTGGCATACAAAGACATTGTGCCATCTTCTTTATTTTCTATTTCTATTTATAACTTTTGGCCCGGCCCTCCACAATATTTTCTGTTTCTCATTTGGCCCCCCTGGGAAAATAATTGCCCATCCTTGATCTAAGGGGTGCTAATTAATACCAAAAAATCAAGAACAAGAACAAACATCAAGCAAAGGTGTGTATCAGTAAGAGGTGTCAATGTGTGGAATAAGCTTGAAACGGACCTGAAAATGAGTAAATCGTTGGAGGAGTTCAAAAACAAATTCAAAAGATTTGAACAAAAAACTACATGAATCAGAATTAAGAAGATAAATTTGATATTTGTGTGCGCGCATCTGTGTGTCTCGCCTCAGCGCGGGTCCTTTTGGAGAGCACACGCAGCCAGTTGCCAATCATGGTGAGGATGGAGGCAAAGTAGGCCAGACCGAACACGATCCACAACCACACGAGAGGTTTGAAGAACAGCCCGCCAGCGTGACTACCATCTGGACACACGCACATAAACACACACAGATCTATTAATATTTTTTAAGGCAACCTCTCACCAATTCTAATTTTGTCTCTTGGGACATTTTTTGCTGTGTTTTTGATGATCACATGAACATCTAGTTTGCATTTGTTAGTTTTTTTTTTTTTTGGTAATCTTTTATCGAATGCGCATGAAAAGATGTTTGAATAAAGAAAATTGCCACAGCAACTTCCACAGTCGGACATGTGCGAGTGTTCCCACCCGGCACGTAGTCTCCAAAGCCCACCGTGGTGAGCGTGATGACCACAAAGTAGAGTGACTCCAGGAAGGACCAGCCCTCCGACTTCTGAAAGAAAACCGTGGGCACGGCCAGGAAGATGAGGCAGCCGATGAGGATGGACAGCACGGCAGAGATCACGCGCACCGTGGTGGGACGCACTTGACGCTTCTAACGCACGCATGCGCACACAAACGGCAGAAAACACACACAAGCGATAAATGTCCTCATGAGGAAGTTGCTAATGATGCAAAAACTTTTTTTTCTTTCATTGTATTTTGCTTCTCTATAGAACCTATGAAAAGCAAGATCAATTTGCAGTTTTGGGCTGATTCTGAAAAGCCCCAAGATGCCACCAGATGCCGCCATAGCCCTGTCTAAATACAAAAGTGGAGTCAAGTGTGAAAAAAACGCGACCAAGTAAAATATTTAGCAATTTGCCAGTTTCTGAAAATTTATGCTTGAATAAACTTTTGTGCAATAATCGATCATGATCTGATCAGGATCTCTGTCATGAAGTGATCTGTTATGAGTATTGAAGATCAAGAGCCACTTTCAAGTGACTGAAACACTCACACCCCCGACGGTTGTGACAAAGGAGTTTTCATGTCACAGCCAAAAGGTAAGCACAGCTGCATTGAGTTTTGTGGAATGATTCGTATCACTTAACAGTGTTAGCTTCTGCTAAATTCAAAATACACAGAGTGTAGTGTATGAAGTGCTGCCGCCACAGGTGAAAATTCTTTTATGAGTGCAAAAAGTTTGTCAACCTAAAGGGCTCACGAGACCTAACATTTGATTCCCGAGCAAAATAGAACCCCGCTCACCAGAAAAAGGGTCTCAATCTTGGCTACGGCCCTGCGCAGCACGGTGCCCATGTGATCGCCAACTCCGGCCAGCAGGATGCCGAACATGGGAATGCCCACCAGGGCGTAGCATAAGCAGAACAGCTGGCCGTACCACGTGCGAGGAGACAGGTTCCCGAAACCTAGAGGAGGGTAGACGATGGAAGTCACAAGGACATAACAGCTGGGATGTTGGTAAGGTGTCACCCTTTATGAGCTGTCCACTGTAGTAAGCGCTGTCTCTGAAAGGGTTAAGCGTGCCTATGGTGGTGATGATGGCGCCGCAGAAAAAGAAGGCGGAGGCCACGTCCCAGCGCGTGGTGAAGTTGGTGGACAGGCTGTCCACCTCCAGGCCCGCTTCCACCGCAGATGCAACTCCCTGGGTGACATACACAAAACATATCATTTCTCTCTCGCTCTCTATATATATAATTTAAATACAATAAAAGCTGTGTAACATCATTTAAAAAACAATGTACTGTGTATATATATGTATACACCATTGAAAACATTAAATGTTTTAATACTTTAAAAAACCAAATCAATTAAAAACAAGTAAAGGTATTCAAAAACAAATTTTTTCAAATGTAATCATATGCACAACAATTAGTTAAAATCGGCAACCTTTTTTTAGCACAAACAATTTATAAACACACATATTCAATCGAAAATAAAAAATATATATGCTGTGCATTGACACTAACCAATCAATTATTAAAATTGTGAAAATTGCCAAATACCGAATTTTGGTACATGTGGGAATGTTTATGAAAAGGCTCAAAGTAAGTGGAAAAATTAATCAAATCCCAACATTTGAGCAGACACTGTCTTCATGTCGCTTATGTTTGCGTGTGCGCGACTGACATGATGTAAGTACGGTGCATTAACGAGTCCTCCGATACCTTCACCAGCTCGTAGAATTCTGGTTCGCTCACACAGATGTGATTGCTCAGGAAGTTGTTCTTGGTGGCAAGCAGCTCCTGGAACTTGTCGTACTCCTCGGATGCCTCCAGGTTCTGGAAGACCAGCGCTCCCATGCCCAGGTACAGCACCACACCGAATAAGAGGGCCAGGACCGTGGTACAGCGCATGATGTCCGCCCCCCCACCGGGGTTAGAGGTCGGGGGATGTGGCGACGCTCGCACTCAGGATACACTTGGGGCACAGCTGGTCATAAACAGGAAGTTCCTTTTAGAGGCCGCTTTACGTGTAAACATGCAACACGGGTGCTTTTGGCAGGCTGACTTATTTATGCGTGTGTGCGTCACGCCAGGGCTGCACTGGCAGGAAGCCGAGTCCAATAAGGATGTTCCCATGAACGCAAGGTGAGAAGTCACACATTGATGATGTCATACCGATATGGAAATTTCACCCCAAAGTGAACTCTCATCTATTTGGACTTCAGTACAGACAAACGCACCTATTGATGTTTTTTTTTTTCTGTGGAACCGAAGCCAAAATAGAAAAATATGTAATGTAAAACCCTTGTTTGTGTCTTGATCTCCTCTTTGTGGCTCCTCTCACAAGCCCAATGAATACACTTTAAGGCTGTCAACTGCATCATTTGGGGCGGCCATTTTGTTGTGTACTGCCACTTGCTGTAAAACCATATCAATGTGTAACCACCTCCAAATATTACATACACAGCGAACAACAAATAGATGGATAACTAGTTTTGATATCAGAAGTCAAGAATAATGGATTGTTCAAACATTGTAATTATTACATTGTATATGACAAATGAAATTTTGCTTCAGTCTTTAGCAAGCATCAGTGAAGTTGACATGCTTAAATTGCTTTCGTGGGCCACATAAAATGATGTGGCGGGCCAGATCTGCCCCCCGGGCCTTGACTTTGACACCCGTGGCTGAAGGGCTGAGGTTGCAAATGTCACACGACCAAACCCAGAAAACTTGGTTCAGCTTCAGAAAACAGGTGAGCTGTGATTGGTCGTTGCCTGAGCCCTCCGAGACTGTGATTTCATTTCCAGTTGACAGCCTGAGACGGATTGAAAATGGGTGAATTTTTATGCTTAATCCATCTTCCACAAATGCAATACCAATCAGAACACAACGGTTAGCAGAGTGGGGATGCACAGAACGTAATATTGCAAAGAAAAAAATTTAAGCATATTCAGTATTCGTGATAGCGAGAGGAGCTTAAAGGAGGAGCTGCACGCCAGGACATGAACAAGTGATTTTACGCGGCATCTTCGACTAAATTGTGAATTTGAGTGTGAATGCTTGTTGGCTTGGTTTTTCCTTTTTTCTTCACACATTCCCAAAAATGCTGGATAGGTTCATAGACAATTCAAAATGGTCAATTTGAATTATTATTATTATTGTCTATGTGTCCTTCGATTGACTGGTGACCTGTCCGGGGTGTATCTTTCTTCTCACCCAAACCCAAAGTCAGTCCATGTCAACCATGACCCAGATGAGGATAAGAAAAATGGATGATTGCTAATCACGTTCTGTTTGCATTTCCTCAGCGAGGAAACTCAGGATTTGTTCGAAACTTCCTTTAAAGATCCGAGATAGCACTGGCATTGCCCGTTGATTCATTTTGCAGGTGAGCGATTTACGTTACAGCCTCCATGGGAGCCTTCTTTTTTCTCACACTATGGTTTGGTTTCACAATGAAAAGACACCAGCCAAAAGAATAGTAAAATACAGTGGGAGGAAGCCGTTGTGACGCGTTGGTCACTTAAGACAGTGATTCTCAACCTGTGTGCTGCTGGAAATGATCCAATTTCACATCGATGGTTGGAAAATTAGGTACAGTATTTACACCTTTCCCCTGCTATGACGTGCTTGATACCATATTTGTTTTATGCTGCTTGTAATTAGTTTCTTGTTCAAAGACATTTACAACAGGTCTTGATTTCCTCCAGGCAGTCTAAAAGTGGCCTCAAAGAGAAAGCGTCTTTTTTGCTCAGTGGATCTAACAGTCATCCCGCATAGCTGTGGAAGGAAATACCATGTTTCCTTAAGATGGAACCCAACTGTCAATCAAATGCTTCTTATTTGACCTAAAAAAAAAACAGCTGCTACTTTGTCTGACATATTTTCTTATGCCTACAGAAAACTACACGTATGAGCCATGAAATAAGACTTTTCCACCTTTGCACAGCCGCAACAACAAGGCACACTAAAGCTACACTGAAGTTCTGTCCAAAAACTGACTTTCAAGGCATAAGAAAAACGGTTCTTTGCTATTCCACCTTTAACTCATTCACTCCCAAAGACGTTTTTATACGTCTTTTCAGACTTGGTCTAGAATTGGCTGGTACTGAATGAGTTAACAGTGTAACATGCGCACTCATGGCAAACAATGAGGCGCTCAGTTGAGGACTACATAGTTCATAATTTAGACTGTGTAATGTCGTTAGAAACTCAGCTGTTTAAAAAAAGCCGGGGTCTCTCTCTATCACAGATTTTTGCATGTAGCTTCGGAAAAATTGCGAGATAAATGGGGGGGGGGGCAATCTATATACAGTATTGAACGGAACGAATGAGATAATGAAAATTGACAAAAATATTGTCATTAACAAAATAAATCTTTTTAGATAAGACAAAAAAATAAACTACATCTTACAAAATTAACTAAAAGTAAGTATAATGATGCGAAAGTGTCTTCGTCTTTCTCAATATCTTTCATGAGGTTCTTCTGCTACAGTATGTATTTATGTTGGTATTTTTGTCTGTACAGATACCAAGTCAAAGAAATGTGAGGATTGTAGTTTCCTTTATGGTACTTTATTACACACTACTTGACATTTTTTTTTCTTAATCGTGTACCTGACAATATTCCATATTTAAAGGAAAAATATATAAAAACTAATTAAAAATAAACTAAAACAAATCATTTTTGAAAAAAATACAAACTAATAAGAACCTGATGTAAAAATAACTAAAAACAATTTAAATAAAAAACAAAAGTCAAAACAAAATGAAAAATAATTGTAACGGAAAATCCCAAACTATTGCAACTCAAACAACGATATGCTCTCCCACTAGGAGACACAAAGTCGATAATTAACCCGGGTACATATTTTGTGACATTTTAGCTGCGAGATATTTTCAATGTTAAAAAACATGTCTCAGTTGATTAGATAATGGCTGACCAAACAGGACTACAGACGTCAAAGAAGAAATTACTACCTTGAGGCTCCGAAGTCAGGAGTTCATCCCATGTTAGGTCAGCTGATGAGCTCTGTTGGGCTTCGCTGAGGACCTTCAACAAAACAAGATTCTATTGGACATCAGCACATTCAAAGACTTCCAATGTGCCCGACAAACACAAGACTAGTCTTTGTCACGGGTGTTTTTAGATAACCGTGAGCCGCTACATGCTGTACGCTGTGACGTTAACAGCGGAACAAAAAAAGTTTGAGCTTTATCACCACTCTGAACTGTGTTAGCCTCACCAATTCAACTCCCTTGTCTTGGTCTCCCACATGGTCCCTTGACAATGTCCTGACATATACCAGAGTCATACACATTGTTAGTTTTCGGCGCTAATGGGGTGGGCCCGCCTTTTGCTTGTACAACTGTGACACGAGTTATCACTGTCCCAAACCTGCTCTGGGTTGGCAGAGTTGGCAAAGTTCTTTTGTTGGAAACAGCAGTGAGCAGTGAGCTCATGTGAAAGATAAACAACGGAGCAGGTGAGCCGGCGGGCCAAATCATGAAAGAAGCACGGGAGTGAGGGGAAACGTGCACGTGACATGCATGCACCGAGTAAGGCAAAGTTCAGATTTTTTTTTAGCACCTCTGAAGGCTTACAATAAAGACTTACGGTAACCATAAATTGCAAAATTAATATTTTGCTTATACTGGATTCCAGTGTCCTCACTTTGCCTGGTTGGCCAGAACTACATCATTAATTTCCACGAATAAAAAGCAAAGAGGGATCATTTTTCAAGTTGTAATCATATTTAAAAACCAAAAAAAAACAAAAAACCCCAACCTCAACTATGAATGTAGAATATCACTACAGTTGTACCTCTACTTATGAGCATCTCTTCATACGAAATTTTCAAGTTACGAAATGCCTCAACAGGAAAATATTGCCTCTAGTTACAAAGAAATTTCAACATGAGAAAGGTAAAAAATACAACATTGGCTGCTACTCGTAGCTCCGAGTTTCCTGAACGCAACATACTTCTAGCTGCTCTGCCATTGGCTACTACCGAGCATCATCCTGGCATCCCATTGGCTAAGAGGGACCTCTACCGTATGTGTCTCTGTGTGTAGATAGGTAAGTGTCTATTGCAGCGTCCTCATCATTCGCCCCTTGGGCCATGAAGCGTTCCAATAGTTTTACGTAAATGTGATTCACCCAGAAAAAGTGCTTACCAGTCGGCGATCCCTCACAATGCTTATGTTTGCCTGGGACATTTTCGAAGGATTGTTAAAAGTTGACAAAAGCAAATGTTCTTGGATCAGTTCTTTCCAAAACGGCAGGCAAAAAAAAACACTTCTGAGAAAGAACATGAACTAAAGGGGGCAAAAAACAATGAGGATGCAGTTAAGTTAAATGACCATAATTTAAATGTTTACTCTGTAATTTGTTTTTTGTTTTACATTTTGCACAACTCTCATTTATTGTGCAATAATCTAATTGTAACATGTATTTGTTACATATATTGATGCATTTTTATGCTTTAGGAAACATTAATTTCTGAATTTTCTGAAGCCTACAATTAGGGTATTTACATGGGAAATATGTACAAAATATTCTCGTTAAGAAATTTCTTCCAGAACCAATTAATTTTGTAAGTCGAGGTACCACTGCATGTGATATGCACATTCATATTGCATGATTTGAATGTTGACAATCTCTATCAAGCGTCAATGTGCAATAGAAATATTGTGCATACATATTCCGCATATCAAGTCAAATACATATCAGTTAATAATCTTCCACTTTACACTAGTTGTACAAATATAACTGGAGCACAATTAGATGATATTCACGTGCGACACTTTCATATTTCCGTTTTTTTTTTCTTATTTGGACCAGATTTCAATATCTTTGAATTTCTTCTTGAAGGGTCTTTTTGATTCTTTGTTATTGATCTGTTTTGATATTATGTGTGACAACTGCCACTGTGACAATTTAACTTCCCTCGGGGAATGGATAAAAATATCGATGCATTTATCAATCTATCTTGCCGATAATAACAGACGAGCAGGTTGAGGGATTGCATTTAAAACTTAAAATGGTTCTGATCTTTATTATGCTAAAACCCAGCACAATAACAAGCAATGTATGAAAAAAAAATAAAAGCCTTTAGAAGATAATACGGCTTGTTGCTTTGCTTGTGGCAACATTATTGATCCAACTTAATACATTGTGCAGGTGTCAAAAAGTGAAACTCAGGTGGATTTCATTTTTAAAATGCCACCTTGAGAAAACCGCAATATGTTTCGCCAACCGCATGTGCTGTGCAACTCGCATATTTTTAAACACTTTCTAAACAACTGATCACTGTGTCCACTAAACCGCAGATGATGAATGAGACCATCTGTGGGCGACAACTTAAAAGCATTCAAGAGTTCTGCTTTCCCTTCATTCCTCTGCGATAATACAAAGTGAGAAAACATGAATCTCAAAACTAATATTTATGACCACATGAATGAATGAATGAAAGAAAATGTCTGCCGGGGTTAACGCAGTCTTACCTTGACTTTGGTGAAACTTGAATCCAGCGTGGCCCAACGCAACGCGTGTGCCGTTCTCTGTAGTGTAAACGTGCATGTGTGTTTTTCTCCTTGGAAGGTGTTTTCCCCATTCTTGTGACCCTACATCACTCTGAAAGGGGGGAGAAGTCTGGAGGAGGAGTAAGGGGACATTACAAGGTCCGCCATTTCCTGAGATGGATAAGTGTGTGTGTGTGTGTGTGTGTGTGTGTGTGTGTGTGTGTGTGTGTGCGCGCGCGCATTTATTGGGAGGGTGTGGAAGAGGGGCCGGCAAACCAAAAAAAAAAAAAGTGGCTCGTCCAAGGGAGAGTTATGGCTGATGAAATAAAACAGCAAGTGAAGTTCCAAGGCCAAATTTAGCAACAATGTGAAGATTATGTGAAGAAACCGCAAAAAATGCAGATGGGAACATGAGGCAAAAAAAAAGGGAAGAAGGCAGTCGGAAATGAGCCGTTTGATCAAGATTATTCTAAATACTTTGTAGGCGCCACCTCACAGGACTCTGAAGGCAGCGGTGAAATGATCAAACTTGAAATACGCGATTGCAATTGGCTAAATTGTATCCTGTTGGACAGCTTTGAGTCTTTTATGATGTACGCGCACTTTGAAATAAGTGTCTCAACAGGAAAAATATCGCACTCAGACACAGATTCAAAAGGACAGTTGAATAATACAAATGCTATTAAATGTATAGTTAAACAAAGATCCAAACCTTTTGGTTTGCAATTTTTTGGGGGGGAATACTAATGTATTATGATGTCAAAATGTCTTTCAGCTGTTTAAAAAGCATGATGCTACATTGTGAGAATGATAGAATTTATTATTTATTCACAACAAGTACGTACATATGTCTCGGTCTTTTTATTTGCAACATCACTTTTTCGGGGGGGATTTTACCCATAACGTACAATTGGAGCATAGTCGTGCTAAATAGTAGAGGAGTCCTTTTTGACAAGAAAATCATGTCATTTAAAATGTGTTCCTAGATTTGAATCGCTTAATAATATAACAGCCTCAGTCATTTTTAAACATTTTTAAACTTACTGGGACCAATTGTGTGTGTGTAAACATTGCAAATTAATTTATGACTGGCCTTCTTCACAAACACACAAAAAATGGCTGTGGTAAGGGGAAATCATATGCGTGTTTGCCAGTACAATACCTCCCGGTGGAATCTCATGAAATTCCATGTACCGGTAATCAATGTTGCACATTCAAGGAATGAGTTCAGATGTTGGACTGTGAAATTTTTAATTTTGGAATAAATTCACATTAAGAGTAAACAAGATTCACAAGCAGATCCCTTGTTCACAATCACGAACAAAAAGACGACACATCCCACAGGGGCCAAGGGGAAACGTGCGAATGCGCACGCGCGTGCGCTGAGATGACTTGAGCCAATGGAGTAACAGTCCAACCTATCTTTGCAAATCGAAATTTAAAAAAAAAACAACTCATTTTTTTAAACGTAAATCACAGCAGCAAAGCCTTTAACTAAAGTGGTCAAGTCTTCGAGGGAAGTCCGCTAAACTTGGACAACAACCCTTTCAACACAACATATCTGATGATATTGAGCAGCTTGTGCGAATAAAACACAGACTTGGCTTTCTGCAACAACAGATTGGACCGACAAGTGCATCAAAAGCAAAGCGCCAGAGGAGCGCTGGCTTGCTGTACATCACCATACATGGAGCGGAAAGCAGGTTAGCCGCCGACTACTACTCCCACACACACACACACACACACACACACACACAATCCAGAAAAAGACGTGTTTAAAAACATTGCTAACCTCCTCCACACACGCTAGACTTTCACACAAGGCGTTTACCTAAACACCTGGTCTTCGCTAAAACACATTCACGTGTCCATAAATAAGCTCCACGAGGAAATCAACAGCATAAATGTCACATTTTTAGAACCGACTCCCTTCAGCCCTGAAGGCCGAACAAATTCATCTTCTTTTGCAAAAAATAAAAGTCACTTCTTCACCGCAGCTCCACACCACGACTTCATGAAAAGTTAGTGAAAGTAAAATTAAAAAAAGAACAGTAAAAGTAAAGTTAGGTGGGGGGGGGGGTCTGTGGTGTAGAAACAGCAACAAATCATCACTTAATGACGTTTGGTGCATTGCTAAACATAGGTTGTGACTGTCAAGACTAGAAATAAAGGTAAGTAAAACATCAGGCGCACAGTGGAGGTGTGCGTGTTTGTGTGTGTGTTCTAGCCCACGGGTGCCCACGCCTTCCATCACTGGCGATCATTTCCACCAGTGATTGCACATGTGACCATGGAATGACTCTGAAAAATCAGAACACCACCAAAGCGGTTACGTCAGTGGAGAAAGTCGGGATCAAAGAATCCACCCCCCCCCCCCCACTTAAATTAACATTGTAAAGCTTCTTTTTTTTAAAAATTAAATCATACCTCATTTGTCAGTTTTTTTTTAAGATACAAGACGTTCGACAATTTTGAGTTGCAAGCCAAAAGTTGGGTGACTAGCATGAAAAGGTGGCAAGGTGCTTGAAGGTGTGTAATACCACTTGCAGTTCACAGTAAAAGTAAAAAAGGGAGGATTACAGTATGTATCATGTATTTAATCAAAACCGCATGTGTACCTTTTACCAAGGTCTATAGGCTTAATGCTAACACATAAGGCTAAACGACAAGCTAATGAAAATAGCATTGATGTTACGGTCCTTAAAAACCTTAAAACAAATTCTATTTGACCACGAGTGGTAGCGATGTATGCCGACAGCCGACATAGCAAGACTTATGGGCATATATTCTTTATCCTCTGCAAAAAAGCGACTTCTGTGTTCATTGTTAAAGCTACATGTAGTATGTATTATACAGCACCCTGGCTGTACACATCAGAAAAAGCAGCACAATCCCCATTCAGTTATCATGATACACAATGCAATATAATGATTATCATGGCAATACATATATTGGATTCATTTAAGTTTTGTTCAAGAACAATAGTCCTTTGTTTGACATTCTGATCAGCGTCTGATATGTTCATTGTTCCATACCTGTGATTGCCAATCAATCCGTCTCATCCTCCAGGTTGGCCTCCTTCTGATCGATGGGGACAACAGCAGTCCCTAACAAGCCCCGCCTCACAATGTAGGGGCACGAAGGTCCAGTGGGGATGTCTGCAAAACCTGCACAAGTCAAACCAGGCATGAGTAATCAATCAAAAATGTGTGTCATTTCTCCAATCGATCGATCCATCCATTCCCCATATTGCCCATCCAAGCTGACTTAGACAAAGCAATAAAAGTGCTGTTATTGCATCCTGTGGCATATTGGTAACAAGAAATTATGTTGAAATGAGCCAAGGAGCATAGTTTAGACAAATGTGGTGCTTTGCCACCATCTTGTGCCCTTTTGGTGCAAAGGAACTATGTTGAAGTGAGATAAGTAGCTTAATTTAGACAAAAGTATGGCTTTGTCACCATTTTGTGCCATATTAGGTTCAATGACCTATGCTGAAGGGAGCTTCATTTAGATAAAAAGTTGTACTTTGTTGCCATCTTGTGGCACAGTGCCAAAGGACTATGTTGATATGAGTTGAGAAGCTTCAGTTCACAAAATTACTGCTTTGCTACCATCTTATTGTGAAGAAAATATTTTGACGTGAGCTAAAGAGATTCATTTAGACTACAAAGCTTTGGTGCCAGGGCACAATGTAAGTCGAGGATATTAATTTCGACAAAAGTAGGGCTTTGCCACCATCTTATGGCACATTGGTGCCAAGGGAAGCCGTTGATGTGAGACGAGTGGCTTAATTTAGACAAAAGTAGTATGTTGCACCATTTCCTGGCATATGTGTGCAAAGTTCGCAATGTGTAACTATGCCGAAATGAGTTGAGTAGCTTCATTTCGTCAAAATGTAATGCTTTGTTTGTGGCTTCTACAGCAATTAATCTTTTTTGGGAAGCATTAATTATGGATGGAATTCTGCTATTTGCTTTACTTTGTGCTACAATTTTATGTCTCGTTTTTGGACTGTGGAAGGAAGCTGAAGTGTTCAGAGAAAACCCACACAAGCACGGTCAGAATACAAAAGGTCAGTGATGAATTTGAACCCCAAACTTCAGGACTGTGAGACAGACGTGTGAACCATTCTTATACGATGCTGCTTGTTTTTTGGGCTTTTTTTCCCCCTACCCAGCTGCAGATTATATATAGACAAAATCGTACCTTTCATGACAACTTCCGGGAGACCGTAGGGTTCATATTCGGTGTCGTCAAAAGCGGCAGACAGCTGCGTCCTGTTTCGCCGTATGCGCTCCGCCAGACGCACGGGGTCGGCCGGGATGGGGAAGGAAGAGGAAAAGAGCATTTTGTCTCCTGTCTTTTGCCCCGCAGATGGCGCAGCTTGAGGTACGTGTGGGGAAGCGTCGTCTAACTCTTCCTCCTCGGTCTCGGTCCCAGTATCAGTCTGCGTGTGCGCGCAGTGGCACTCAGGTGCCGACTCAGTGCCACCGGGGCACAGCTGCTCAGTTTGAGTGCTAACACTTATGGCCGGGCAGTCGGTGCTTATGCTCAAGTGTTTGGTCGCTGTCCAGCCACTTAAGTCGACATCGGATGTTTGCGGAGAGACTTTGCTGACGTGTTTCTGAGCCGTGTGTTGATCGGACAGCTTGTGCAGGCTTGAACACGGTTCTGACGGCTTTGGATCCTTTTCTGATGGCTGAATCACAAGAGAATGCTGGCATTGAAATCACCTGTTTTGTTTTCATCAGAGGCTAGCAGGATAGATGACACATTTCGCTGACAAAATTTCTTAAATCAGGGGTGGGCAAACGATTGTGCTGAAGGGACACAACACAGTTCACCTTTTTTTTTTAATGAACATCAGATAAGGGGACAGGGGGTTGAAATGTATCAGCAAAATAGTTCATTGGAGCATTGCTTAAAATCAATTCCATTACAAAATACAATTGAACAAAATGTACATCTTTACCTAAATGACTAAGTTTAATATTAATACTAATTTTGCTGTTAAGTTTAATAACAGCAAAATTAGTCGTGACAACATAAACGCTCAGTGGGCTGAATTCAACAATTAACCGTGAACAAACCATCATTCATTCAATATAATTACAGAATTCAGAAAGCATTCAATGTTTTAATCATGTAATTCATGGAGTTTAAAGTTTGTATTTTATTTCAGCTAAGATTCAGTCTGAGAGTTAGAAACAATTTCTTCTTTTACTTTTGTAATTAAGATGCTTTTTATGACTTTGCTTTTAAATGTCTTAAATTATTTTTGTAAAGCACATTGAGTTATTGTATGATATGTGATCTGCAAAGCTGCCTTTGCATAAAAAAGGGTTCATTTGAATTGGAACACTTTAACAGTGGACATTTTCCGTGCCATCAATAAAGACCTGGATTATGATAACACATCTTTTGAAAAGCTGTAAAATGCTATTAATAACTTTAACAGCTCATCACCCAGAAATATTTTGACTATAAGGAGTCTTGAAAATGAGCAACACATTAAGGAGCAGGCGTGTTTGTGTTTGAGTGTGAAACCAAGAAGCTTACTTGGCTCATGTCAGCCGGGGCATGGAGGACGCTATTCCCTGGCATATTTTTCTGTTGCATGCTGCAAGTATAAGCACAAACATTAAACATTCACAAGCTATTGAAACATTTATAGGTAAAAAAACATTTACATATTCTAACGGGTTGATCTGTATTAAATGACCAGAATCATTGATACAGCATGCATTTGATCTCATCTCATACTTTTATGTCGTGGACAGAAAGAAGTACAATGGTACCGTGAATTTAATATCCTTAGCCCGGTTACAGCTCCCCAGATCGCCACAATAAATAACAATTTACAAAAATTTGGCACGATATTGTATATAAACATAATAAAGGGGAGTGTAACCAGATTTATACAGTCCAATTACTTTAAGTGCTGTAGTAATTATCTCATTCAGTACCATTCAATTCCGGACCAAGTCTGAAAAGACGTTTAAAAACGTCTTTGGGAGTGAATGAGTTAAGATGTCTGTTGTACCTGGTGCAGAGCATGCGACCTTGCAGCCTGCTGGAGATGCAAGAGAGCAACACCTCATCCTCTCTTCTGACGACAAGCGCTGCGCTAGGATCTTCGGCGCTGTACTGCGTTGGTGTTTCCGATTGGCTGGGAAGGACCAGATCCAACGCAGAGGAGGGTTGAGAAGCCAGTCTCCAGATGGCCAACTCTTCAGCCTGCTGATGGGCCACCTCAGTGAGTTTCTGGAGCTCCCTTTGCAGCGCCACCACCTGGACAGGGAGGGAAGAACACTGCACTCAATGGATACTTTTTTTAATGATGACAAATCAGAATAAAGGACATTATACAGAGCCCAAGAAATATGGCAGAGTTCAGCCGAAACCCTCAAAATGTAATGTTTGGCCTTCTCTAACTTTATTTCAGTCTTTATACACACTGAGATTTAAAAATGCCAAACTATGTAGCAATTAAAAATGATGGAGCCAAGCAAAGCGTATGAAATTAAGCCATCTCACAATAACAGCATTCGATAAAAATTTTGATAATTCAGGCAGATGAATATTTCCTTCATCAGGCGTGAATAACAGAGATTATCAGGGTAGATATTTTTCCAGAAAGGATTTCTTTTTTTATATATAAAAAGTGAGCATGATTTAATATTTATAAGTTTCAGTGTTAGTTCATTCCACAATTTCGTACCGTTTCTTGAAAAGCAGTGCATTTTTAGTGTCGTTCTGACGTGCACTCGATGGAACTTAATGACCTGTGTGGTAGAAATAATTGCAGTTCTTTGCAACTCTTGAGCATTTAGTTATGGAAAAAATGCATCGTAAGGGATTGTTAAGGTCTACAATATCCAGAAGGTCTCTTCACCCGCAAGCTATGGACGGATACCTGTGTCTGCAGCTTGTCGATGATCTCATCCTGACTGCTTCCGATCGCTGAAGTGATGTCATGTGACACACCCGGTATGGTCGACAAGACCACACATCCCGAGTCTGACGGGATGCGAGTCTGTGTACTTTGTTTGAGAACTTGAACCTCATGGTGACGAGGTCGGGAAGCAACCACCAATGGTTGTCTGTTATCTGGATCGCACTCAGCACCGCCATTGATGCTTAGAGTTCTTTCAGAGCCTTCGAAGCCATGTGGCTGAATCGCTACATCGCCCGCGTCATTGGGTTTTGAAGTGACAGAAAACTCTGTTTTACAATTTGATAGGGGCTCTAAAGGACTCAGTGAGTCAAGAGCATCCTCCATTAGGCCTCCAATCTCCACCTCGCAAATGTTGTCCTTTTTTCTTCCCGCTCCCCCGTGCTCTCCCGTTATCTTGTCCTTGAGTGCATCCAGCTCTTGAATGCAGCGTTGCAGTTCTTCTCCCTGGCAGAGGAGGGCGCCGTCCTTCTCCTGCAGTTCAGCGAGAAGTCCCAAGACATACTGGCTCTGCTTCTCAAAGCCCAAGGTCAGCTGCTTGGTCTGACTGGTCAACTGAGAGGGGGAAGATTAGTAACGCATGAAGAAGTGGAAAAAGTCTTGCAATGAAGTGACAAAAAAAGAGGACGTAAAAAGTACTCACACGCTGTAAATAAATAGAGGTATAACAATAGAAATACTTGGGTAAAAAAAGATTCAACTTAGGTATTTAAGCAGCGGTAATGCAAAAGTAAAACAGGCCGACTGAAATAATGCGGTTGAATCAACTGAAATAATGTGGTTGCGCAAGTGTTCACACCCTCTTATAACTGTGTACGGGGCCGGGTTGAGAATAAACCAATCACTTTCAAACCCATGCTAAGCCAAACACGTCAAACCATTTTAAATTCAAATACTCAAGTAGGCCTTTTCTGGCTTTTTATGTACATTCTACATGTAGTATGTAAGGATTATTATTACTTGTTTTGAAACTGACTTCTATTTTGACATGCTCATAATTCTCTCCACCTTAACTGAGCTGCTCCAGCTGAATCAAAACCACCACCATGCTGCTTTACGATAGATATGGTGTTCTTTTGCGTTTGGCCAAACATGCCTTTTGGAGTAATGGTCAATAAGTTTGGCCGTGGCTTCACTGGGCCATTACAATTTTTTGACGCGTTGAAGAGATTTTGTTGTGGTCGGATGATTTTCTTGTAGACCACCTGGGACCTTAGACAAGGTGGAGGGTATTTGAAAAGACTACTAGTACATCTGAAAATTAGGGTAAACCCGAGGCACTTTAAGTGGTCGCAGGTGTAAGTAAGAGCTGATGTTGTATTTGAGAACTTATTCCTTTACCTGATTTTGAAGGGCAGTCAATTTAATTTGGAGGTGCTCAGCACGTTCCGTCTCCTGTGCATTTTCTGCCCTCAGTCGTTCAATCTCCCTGATGAGGTCGGAGGACGACGTCTCGTCCTTGGCGATATGATGGGAAGAGATGTCTTTCAAATCTGAGGCCACCGGCCCCGATCGTGACAGCTGAGACTGTTGTGTTGCCAGCGTGCTGAGCTGATTGGTCGATTGACGGAAGTGGGCATCGTGCTCCGGTGATGGCACCTGGTTGTCAGAGACGGTGACGTTGGAATGGCGTCTGTCACTGTGGAGTGTCGGGCATGTCAGTGGCCCGTTGGCTACCAAATTATCACCTAGTAGAGATTCTTCATCTTTGCTGCTCTTCAGTTCAGCAAGCTGAGCTGTTAGTTCTTCCAGCCTGGTGCTCAATTCTACCTTTGCTTCTCTCTCAGCAGCAGTAATTTGAGTCAGCTCGTCGTTTTCTCTCTCTCTCCTTTCTTGTTCTAAAGCCAGTTGCACTTTCACTTCCCCAAGTTGCTGCTTCAGCTGGAAGGTAAGCTGCATCATTTCCGTATCCCGGTCCTCTTGTGTCTGCCCGGTCCCGTTCTGTTCCTCCCTTTTCTCCAAAGCTGTCAAGGTCTCCCTCAACCTGTCGTTCTCGCTCTTCTCCCTCTCGAACTGAGCTTTCCATTGATTGTCCTGCTCCTCTCTCTCTGCACCCTGGCTGGCGTGTTTACGTCGGAGCTGTTTAAGACGCGTCCTGGCCTCCACTTCAGCACGTCGTTGGACTTCCAGGTCATCCAGTCGCTTCTGAAGCTCTTCGCGCACGTCACACAGCTCCGAACGCAATGAGGCGTTCTCCCTCTGGAGGTCATCGGTGCATGTCGTCTGTTCAGACTTCAGAGTATTGAGAATGATTGCGTCTTTCTCCACTTTAGCCGGGGCATTGTTAGACATCGAAGACTCTTTATCCTCATAGTTTCTTCCTTGGTAGGAACACTCAGTGTCTGCAATGATGTGCTCTGAATCAATGCCTTCTCCGGGCTCTCTGTCAGGTGGGTATGACACGGAAATCCCTGCCCTGTGCTGGACCTCTTCCTCTTGTTTCAGCACCCTCGGCTCAGCTCGTGGGGTGGAAGGCCTCTTGGTGTACGCAGATGGTCGAGTGTGGTGAGAGGAGAGTTGAGATGAGAAGCTCTGTCCAACAGGGCAAATCGGGACAAGCGGTGTGCAATCTGGGAGAGCTGCAGCCTTTTGTTCTAAAGTACAAAACCAACCATAGCACATGAGTGATTTTATTGCTTTTTTTCCTCCCCCCTCCCCCTGCAGTGCCTGCATGGGATTTCTCCGGGTACTCCGGTTACCTTTCCAAAAAACATAGGTAGGTTAATTCAACACTTGATGTTCCCAGCGATTGGTGGGCAACCAATTCAGGGGCTCCAGCACACCGGCAGCCCTCATGAGAAGAGGCTTGGATAATAGATGTATGAATTTATATAGTGTTTTAGTCATTCGTTTTCATAAGGAGTTAATTTTATTGCAAATAAATAATTTTTCCCCCTTTTTTATAATTTGAGTCACATACATTTGCAGGGTGTCCCTAAAACATGTACCGGTACTCGCCCTTTGACTGGCCGTTATGCGTGTATTTAATTTTATTTAAATTGAATACATTAACATTACATTTAAGATTTGGAATTTAAAGGAATAAAAAAAGGATTCTCCCTCTAGAAGCAAAACAATGAGTACATTTTAGACTATTTAATTGAATTGAATACAATTTTATTGCCAAATGTGCTGTACGTATGTGTAACATACAGCACAGATGAAATTTCTTCCCTCTCAACTAGCAGGTGGCAAAAATGGTAAAACATTTCTTTTTTTTTTTGTTTGCTTTCATTAACATACAAAACATCATACATTTATTCCACCTGAAACCAAAATTTAACTTAAATGACTTGAATGAGTCTGTGATAGGTTATACAGATGATATTAAAAGCTTTTTATATTATGGATGGGACTCAAACCCTTTATGTTACAACCCGGCGAAGGGAGACAGTAGTCAGCCGAAAACACTGTGTTGGGTTATGTACATTATGCTTTGACGCTCGGGTACAGTGAGTGTACTTGGTGCACCGTGCAGTTCTTTGAGAAGACGAAGAGCATCCGCTCGCTCTTCTGCCAGTTTGCTCGCGTCTTGCTCCAGCGCTCGCTCTCTCTTCTTGCTCTGCTCCAGACTTGCTGCCACAGCCTCTGCATCAAGCCTCACCTTCTAACAAACGTAAAGAAAGGGAATTGAAGCCTGTTAGTGACTAAGCTGTGCTTGAGTCCCGCCCCATGGCCATTTCTAAATGTCTTTGGAGTGCGTATCGAATGACAGTATCACACGACTAAGTGGGTGTTATATTCTTTGAGCTGAATGCAGTCAGCCTACACAATTTGTTGTATGAAAATCCATTTAACAGACTCAGGGTTGAATTCTGGATCCAACCCATGTTTACTTCCTATTGATTGTGCCTAATGTTGTAGAATTGCAAAACACAATTTTTACACCCGTTTTTATTTCCTCAACAGTGAACTGAGGATTTTTTTTAATGTGGAGAAATCATTACGAAATATTATCATAAATATATCGAAAATAAAAGGCACAATTTCCTACCATTATTTATTTAATACATTTCCTGGATGCACATTAAGAGTGCTGTTTAAAAATTTACAAAGTTCTGGTTGTCCAGTTAATGCATAATAGATGTTCGCAGACCATTTTGGATGGGCGTTATTGTCTTTTACCTTCAGTTCTGCTTGTATGTGTGTTTCCTTTTTCTGGCTCTCCTGCAGCTGTCCCTCTGTGAATTTGACTTTCTCCTTCAAAGACTCCAACTCTTTCTCCAGCATCAGCTTCTGTTGAGACAGCTGAGATGGGAGAAATTAGGCATCAGGTACTTGATTACTACTACTACAAAAAAAAAAAGAAGTACAAGGGGTGAGCATAATGTGAAAAATGCTTCAATAAAAGAGAGAGCAATAATGAATGGCTACTGTAGATGTGAATGAGGAGGGCAGGTGCAAGAACAAATGCAGGAGCCCAATTAGAGATCAGAGACAAGAACTGAATAGAACGAAAATGAAAAACCTGTTTGTAGCGGAAATGAAGCCAATTGTGGTATTCTCCTTGTGTCAAATACATCAAATTTTATCTGCATGTTATTGTGCTGAAATCAACAATATTTAGTCATTGTTAAGTATGTAAATATTGTACAGTGACACAAAAGGTGTGTTTATTTCCTGTTTTGAAAATAATTACTTGGAGAAAACAAAATCAAATAAGAGTGAGACCACATTCATGCATCCACATTAGTTCCAAGAGCAACAATGAAAGCGGGTGATTAATGTTGAAAGAGTCTTCCACATTCATCCAGAGGCGAACCTTCACCTTGGGGCTGATGATAGTTTTCTCTACACTCAACATTCCTTTATATTGTCGCTGTCGGGCGGAATCCTCACTTCTTTAAAACAAACCAAGCGCCACATCGTTCAAGCTAGTATTTTATCATATACTTCATTATAATGCTAATGTTAAGTAGGCTGGAATATACGTTGATTTATTATGTTGTCAGTGATTGAAATAGTAGAACATCAGAGTCTGCACTCACACCGACCGCAACCAGATTAAAAAAAAAACCTTTGTACAAAAGAAGCAAATAGCATCTTCCTAAACTCGTTTTTCAAAAGTTTTAGAGACAAGAGTGATGCAATCATTTTCACAATAAGATGAGTAAGCCATTTAATAAGCATAAATGACACCGATGACCTCCTCCTAAAAGTGAAGCATTACGGCTTTCCAGTTTCAACAAAATAGGCTTACTATTTTTGTTTAACTCATTCAGTACCAGCCAATTCTGGACCAAGTCTGAAAACGTCTTTGGGAGTGAATGAGTTAATAGTGTCCAAAAAAAAACAACCATCCAGAATTTCGATCGTGAGGCGACAATGCTGTGAGGGAAGAGGCGGAGTTTAGTGACACTTCTTGGACACTTCAAGAGAGTTCAGAGGTCTGTTCGCAAGCTATTGTCAACACTTGGAATTGGTTAATAATGCGTAAAAATAACAGAAAATAACAGTGTTGATTTGTGAAAATATATTAATTTGCCCATGTTGGGACAGATGAGGACTATGCCCGACAGTGACAACATATATAAGTAATAGCAAATTAAATCACAAGATTGGTCATGCTGATATTGCATCTTCACCATTCTGGCATGCCTTAACATGTCGTGCTGAGAACGACAATGAGTTATGTTTTGACGTCACACTGCCAAACACAATGCTTTTCTGCGCCTTTACTTTACCTTGGCCGCTCAACCTTTCCACTGGGGAAAAGAAACAGTGCGAAGAGGAAAGGGAACGAGCAGTAATTAGAGGAGGTGGAAGGAAAACACAAAGCGAGAGTGAGCGATAGTGAATAAGAGAGCGAGTACAAAGGAAAGACGCAAGCTTGCGTGACGAAGCAAGATAAGTTTATTGACCTTTGCCACAGATAATTGGGGAGGCATGGAAGGGAGAAGACGTGTGGAAAGATAAGCAGAAAACAGCACCAGACAATAAGCTGTTTATGCAGGAGCATTTGTGTTTGAGGCAGTACAGCATTAGCGGAGGACTAACTAGCCTCTCACCTTGTCAGCTTGGGCCTGCAGGGCATTGTGAAGCATCCTGGCCTGCTGCAGCTCCTGGGTGAGTTTATTCACTTCCTGGTGATGTTGCTTCTCCATGCACTGCTTTTCCATCTGAAGCTCCATCAGATCCTAAACGCAAGCCAACAAGCGCGTGACGCAACATATAGGATTTTTGGGCGTCATCTCTTGTCGTCAGTGATAGACAGAGACTGGAAGAGTCACAGTAAGGCATCAATGTGTCATATTAAGTTCACTTGTGAAGATTAGAATGCATTTCAGTTTGGCCCTGAAATGTCACTATCCCTAAAATGTTTTGAGTTGTGTGCTCTAGTTACTTAGAAAAACTGCTATGTCACAACTTTCTGTTAAATAGTTCACTATAATATTACACTTTGTAGAAACATGCAGTATTGACAAAATTAAAAAGTATGTAAAAAAAGTAAATGAGGGAGACTGTCACAAATGCTCAGTGTGGCAAAATAGTATTAGGAATTTATGTATTTGAGAACTGTCTTTTTTCCCCCCGTTTGTCTACATGAGATGCTCCACTGTTTGTGTTCAAATATCGATTACTTTAAGGGAGTGGAAAACTGTGACACCGATGCTACTCGTTTTGTGGCATTTTACGTTGTTTATTTGCGTCAAGCTTAAAGGATTCAGTTTGATATATTGTGCAAAGCTGTGTGGTAGGTTTGAACAGAAAATGTCTAATCCTCTCTTTTATGTTTAATTTGACAATAGTTGTGCAATGATTAATCGATCACTCCTGATTAATTGTCAAATTAATCAATATTTATTTTGATCATCAATTAACTGGTTTGCGACATTTGTTTCATTTGAAATTGCCCAAATCGTTGGAATGTGTGCATCTCAACATGAAATATTCTTAGGTTTTTCCTCATCCTTCATTAGCACATACTAATTTATCATTTTGAATCGCATTATGGGCTGGTTCAAATGTGATTTGAGGTATATTTTGGCAATTGGACCCTGGACACCACTGTCTTCAGCAGCAGCAACAGCGAGACCTACTTTATTCCCCAGTCCACCTCACCCGCTGATGCTGCTTGTCCAGCTCCTTAGTGCGCTGTTGGTGCTGCAGTCGACTGCTCTCAGCATTCTGCCGCTGACATTTGAGCTCCTCTTGAAGCTGCTTGAGCCTCTGCTCGGCTCCCAATGCCTGCAAGGGGCATAAAGTACCCATCCATTCAATTTCTGTTGAGCTTTATTCCAGAAACTGGTTGCAGAGTCAAACAATAACTTGACTAACTTTGACAAGGAATGACTATAGAATATTTAGAAATGGGCAAACAAAGACACTACTAACGGAGTATTGTGCTAAGCTCAGCTTTTTCGGACATTTTCTTTTGATTGTTCTACAGCCCCTGGTGGAACAAGGGGGATGTTTTTACAAACAAAATGCCTTGAAAGCTTGGGAAAACAGTACAGAGGGAAATATTCTCCTTTCAGAGGAGAAACAATGGACTTAACAAATGAAAGGATAACTACTGAATGATGACACGAACAGAGTCGGAGAGCACTGCAAGTACAGAGATCCCTCGCTACTTCGCGGTTCCTTTATCGCGGGTTCAGGGCATCTCAGATTTTTTCCAACATATTAAAAAAAAATTATATATATATATATATATATATATATATATATATATTGTTTTAACATTACATGGAGTACAGTACTGTATATGTTGCTCTATGTGACTCGCTGTTGTTTTGCAGCTTCTCGCCGGACCGTATGCAGACTTAAAAAAAAAAATGTTACCCGTTTATGTTAATTCGCGTAACTTAGCGGATTTTCGTTTATCGCGGGTGGTTTTGGTCCCCATTAACCACAATAAACGAGGGATTACTGTAGTACTCGGAGTACAATTGTTGTTACCCGTTCGCTCTCCTGACTGATTCGTGTGTGCGCCACACTGAGTTCGTTGTGCGCTCTCTGCAGGCTGAGCTCTGTGGAGGCCATCTTCTTCTTGCCTTGTGCCATTTCGTCGTGAAGTAACTTCAGCGTCTCCGCCTTTACACTCAGCTCTTCCTCCAGAGACGCCGTATGACGCCGCATTTGTGACAAAAACGCTGACGGACGGAACAGAGACTCGGATTATGGGCGAGAATTACTCATGTGTTTTCCTGTGCTGGCTATTAAAAAAGTCTCTTCATGGCAAAAAAGAAAAAAAAGTGTCCATTGAATGCACTGACAAAGGATCCAGTGCCAAATGGTGCAAACAGTACACCAGCATTACAAATGTATTCATTGATGATTGTGATGTGTCCCATATACAGAGATCAATAGTTCTTTGTGCAACCCTGGAGGCAGTTTATCACTCAGGTATAACAGTAGCACGGCATTCCTAGCTTGACATAAGAGGAGCTGTTTCTGACCTGAGAAAACATGCAGTAGGTTTTATCTTACCAGTATCTTGCTGGGACTGTAATAAACACACACACACACACCTTAGGTAAACACTGCAACAGCACTTTTCTGTGCAGAGAGCCACTCAAGAAAAGGCCGCTTGTAGGAGCGTGTGGAAAAAAAATGTGATCTCGATATAAAAAGTGTTCATGTACTTTGGAGCTAAAATTATTTCAAGTCTGATTCAAGACTGATTCAAGTTTGATTGTAAGCTCACAGTTCTCACTTGGATCTCAAGGCACGTGTGCATGTCTCCAGTAAACTGTCCAAATGATAATTGGGTGTATTTTCTGACCGCTTTTTGTGGCTCTACTTTTCCGCACTCACTGTCTGCTTGTGGGCTAAGGTCTTTCTCCCTCTCGGGTGCCTCCTTCTTTGACCAGCGGTCAGCAGCGGGCGTCTGGGGAGATGACGGAGATGCTCTCCTGGCCGCTGGCCTGGGGTCATCCCGCTCCCACGGAAACGCAGCCAAGGGAGTGGCGAAAGAGTCGGATTGGTTCGATGGGCGGCTGCGGGGCGTGGTCTTGGGTTGCCGCGGCAGCGAGGCAGCTGAAGCGTCGGGGAACTGGAGCCGCAGCTGAAACAGGACACAGATGACGAAGGTTTTTCAGCCAAACTAACTAAACAAAATTAAACACTCACACATTAGAGGCTCTCGCACAATCTATTTATGTAACTCAACAGCACATTCTGTTCGTACTTACTCGAATGGGTGGGGAGCTGCGCGACTCCTCATTCTGCACCGTCCTCTCATCCTTTCGGCTCCCTGAAGGACAAAAACAAAGCATTTGGAACAGAGCCTGTTAGGAACAAATGAGTCGTTCAACCAGAAGAGGAATGAAGACAGAGAAGTGGTCTCAGGACGGAAGAGACAAGACATCTCAGTCCACAGGGACAATGGGCCTGGGAAAGAAGAGGAGCTCTGGGATTTCACATGTCACTTCTCATGTCACTCTGAAGGCAGCGGCAGCACAGAGAGACTGAACCAAAACTATTCTTATATTTTTGACAGTGTCGAAAAGATGTTACAGGTACAGTCAGTTAAAAACTGCACGTCTCTGTCATGTGATATGGTCATTATAAAATCAGCCCATACATAAGTCAGCCAAAATGAGTCTGAAACAATCATCTTAAGAGGGGAAAAGGCAAATAACAAGAGCCAAAAAGTACAGACAGCTTCCAAGAAAAATAAAAAGCTACCTCAAGCCCGCACTGTGTAAAGTAATATAGCGAGAGGTTCTCAAGTGAGGCAATGAAGCCATCAAAACAGTTTTAGCACATGCAACTGGATTTAAATCAAAGACGAGTATCTGGAGATTGCCAAAACAAGCAATGAATTCCTGGCTTCCTTTTCAGTCATCTTATCTCTGTGGCCGGGCAAAATGTTGCTTTACCCACAACAGCTTGCCGAAAAATCAGTATCTCAGGACTCGTGGTCAGTTTGAGGGGTGTACCGTGGTGATCCCATGGCGAGCTTGTACTCCAGCAGGGTGTGGAGAAAGGAGTGCTGTCAGCAGATCTGTTGCTGTTTTGCAGCTTCTCTAGCTCTGCCTCCAGCCTGCAAGGAGCGGGCATGATTGTCAATGAACCCATCTTTAGTTACATCACCTCGTTAATTTGATCGTCTTGTGCTGCACCTTTTAATTTCCTGGGTAAGTTTGTTGTTGAGGGACCGGGAGGCTTCGAGCTGGCCCTCCAAAGAACAGACTTGGGCCTGTTTGGTCTGAAGCTCCTGGGTGAGGCGATGCCCGCCGTTCACTGCCACCTGAGCCTCCTCACAGGCACTCTGGAGCTCCTTGCGCACCGCGTGGAGCTCCACACGCACCTCCTCATACTAGAGAGTTCCAGAAGAAATGATGAACTGTGTGATAACATACCAACATCAACACCAAAATTCCATCGAAAACCCCTTGTGAATTCTTTTAATGTGCGCCCTTGTGAAAAGAATGACATTTCAAGATCAAGCCAGGGTATTTTGGCAGGCAGACAAATATTGCAAAATAACTGCACTGAATCGCACTTTTTATCCATCCATTTTCTGATCCTCTTATCCTCACAAGGGTCCTGGGGCATGCTGGTGCCTATCCCAGCTGTCTTTGGGCAGTAGGCGGGGGACACCCCAAACCAGTTGCCAGCCAATCGCGGGGCACACAGACACAAACAACCATCCGCGCTCACACTCACACCTAGGGACAATTTAGAGTGTTCAATCAGCTTGCCATGTATGTTTTTGGAATGTGGGATGAAACCGGAGTACCCAGAGAAAACCCACGCAGGCACGGGGAGAACATGCAAACTCCAAGGCCGTAGCTGGAATCGAACCCGGTACCACTGCACTGTGAGGTTGACGCGCGAACCACTCGACCACCAAGCCGCCCTAGCACTTTTCAAATCCGAAAATAAATAGATAAATGGAACGGAGCGTTAATGGTAACCCTGTAATCAGCACAATGCATTACTTACTGTTGACGTACTGTACATCAGTAAAAGACGGGTGCTGTAGTTAAAATTAATATCATAATCGATTAAGAGTGGCATCTCTCACTTCATGTTTCAAGTGTTGTAAATTTTTTTGTATTTAATTTGGTAATTCTTTCATGCACCACGATGGGGAGCCCTCGTACCACACTTTGACAATTACTGCTCAGGTTGCTTGGGGAACACGAAAGAGCGGCTGCTTGTACCTTGACAGTTTGTTTGTCATGGCTAACGTGGATGTTGTCCAGTTGCAGCTGCTTCTGCTTGTTCTCTCTGGACAGACGCTCGTGGTGGGTCTGCAATTCCTTCACCTTTTGCAGAACCCGTCCCGACAGGCCTGCGGTCCAGTCCTCCTCGGCCCAGCTCATCGCTCTCTTTGCCTAGGCCTGTTGAAAGAACACTTTTTTTTAGCTTTGTGTATATTATCCGCAACTGTCCGTTTAGTCCAGGGGGGCTAATACATGATAGCAACACCATTTTAAGAACCACTGGATTAGTTTAATGTAGCACCTCCCTCATAAGCACCTGGAGTAGCCAGGATCCCAATCGGCAGCAGCCGGAGTTAATGAAAGGGAGCGACACAGAAGCAGGAAGTATACGCCTTTTGCATAAGCTATTGGTGGTTGAGAGTGTCAGGACAGTGAATCCTTCCTACCTTGCCTCCCGATATGTGTTATGAAATTGATCACCAAGGACGACATTCCGGGCTTGTCACCAGCAAGACAACTATGACTCAATGTTTTACAACAACTGAAGCATTTCGAGGTTGAAAATAAATCACACATTTCCAGATGTGTGACACTCTACAATGTGCTTTCTCATCTTGGAAAGGACATTCCTGCACATGTAAACAGCAAGGTTAATAAAAGGTCAAAGCGGGAATGAAGAAATGCCTGATTTTAAAATGACAGCCTAACCAAACCTGTTAAGAGAATCATTGTCAACTTGATTTAATGTCCTTCTGCCTCGAGGCAATGCTCACAATACTCAGGAATGACAACTGCCCATAACAATACCTCAAGTAATAATTGACTTCAGACTGCACTGTTTTTGTTTTTTAATCCCCAGGAGGGAATTTTGGTGCACATGACATAAGAGAAGCTTGCCCTTAAATAGGGCTTAAATAGGACAAAAGAGAAGCTTGCCCTTAAATAGGACTAAATGAGTAGAGGACCACCAGTAGTTCCCAAACATCTCTCCCCACAACTCATTGCAACATTTTTTGGGGTCACCAGTGGGACTTAAACCGAGACTCTCAGCTTCTAATTCCCAACAGATGGGCTCCCCAATCTGCATTTTGTCTGTTTGGATAAAGGACAATTGCATTAAAAATATCATTTATGTTGAGGAAAAAAAGCCGGTTATTAAAGCAAGTGTCCCCTTTCATACTATAACTTCTTCTTTTGTCGCCACTTTTGGTGAAGACAGCCCCCACCCCCTGATCCCCAGGACATATATGTCCAGTCCGTTATTCAACAGGCCAACAACATTTTCGACATGTGCTACACTCCCAATTCAAGCTCCTCAACTCGGGAAGGAGGTATCGGAGTCCTCTCTGCAAATTAAACCAGTATAAAAACTCATTCACACCGCAGGCTATCATCTTAATTAACAAACAATTAGAGGGAGGCAGACAGACAAGCAGGAGGACATGAGGGCAGAGTGGGGTGTGCATATGCCTGTAATGTATTGTCCAATGTGTGTAGAGTACATATTGTCCCGCACCATATGTATTGCCCAATGTTATGTTGTGTATTGTATGTGGTATGTATTGCCCAATGCATGTAGCAGCACAGAGGGCCTGTCATCTGAGATAAGTTTCTCCTATGGGAGACCAAATAAAAGTGTTTTAGGCAAATTTTTACCATCCTTCCTCACGCTTTCCTTGCTTCCTTTTCATTTTTATTTTCTTCCTTCCTTCGTGTGTCCTTCCTTGAGCAGTCTTTCTGTCTTCGCATCTTTCCTTCCTTTTATACGTCCATCTATCCCTCATCCAACCTCCCTAACTTGATCTTTCTTTTTATACATCTCTCCTTCCTTCCACCTGTTTGATTAGGCCTCTCCCTTTCCTTCATCCTTTTTTTTCAAACTTTCCTTCGTAACATTCTTTTTTCCTTTATCCAGCCTTCCTTCCTTTACAACATTGGTCCAAGTTTCATTCATCAGATATACTTTTATCCATCCTTCCTTTTATACCCTTCTTTAAGTTAATTTAAAGGAGTGTGTACTGACTTTGACCCACTCCTTATAGGAATATGTGTGTGTGTTTGTGTGACGGGAGAAGGCAGAGATGAGCAGCTGGACATTGATCCCCCCCAACTCGGCAGCTGATCGCGAGCGACAGACAGCGACGGCCTGTGTGACAAAAGCCGAGTGACGGCCATTGGTTATAGTTTCCCATTAAGTGTAAATAAAATGTTTGGCATTATAACCTCTGACGATCCGTCATAAGTGGCAATGTCGAAGGAGCTGCCGTATGCTAAAGGCTACAAAACACACACACACACACACACACACACACACACAAAAAGAGGCTACTTACGGACCATCCACTTTTCGAGGAGTTGACAAAAGGGCGCCAACGGGCAGACAGCTTCACGCCTCGTCGCCTTCCGGTGTAGAAACAAACGCCCCGCTTTCGAGTCCAAATTGGAGGATTACATTGTCCGTTCGTGGTCGTCTGGTATTGCTGTTTTCCCTCACAAGATAACAGGTAACAGATGGATGCGGCGCGTCGCGTGCAGCTGACAAGCGGACAGGAGAGCCAGAAAGAGGTTGTGACACGAGGCAGGGCGGGGTGTAGTGACGTACTAGGAAAGTCCTTTTTTGGGAGGGAGGTCCTCGTGGTTCAAACACAAGCTCGGGTGGTCTCTCGTGGACAGATGCGGAAGTGTTGCGTGACTGCTTGCGTCAACAGATGCGGGCCGGACTGGACAAACTCAGTGATTGAACCAAATCAATTTGGCGAAATTAGTTTTTGTCCCCGCCCCTTTTTCCCATTTTCATATACAGTAAAACAGATTATCTTCCAATTATACAGGCTCATAGTTCTCATTAATTCAATTAGAGCATACAATGAGATATTTCAGAATTTCCACATTTTTCAGTCATGGTGATTTTTTTCCTAATCCTAATCCTAATTCCTATCCCTGTTTTTGTTATTTTCGTTTGTTTTTGGCGACCCTGAGCGGCTTACTTACACGAGGGAAAAGTTGCTGCGCATTGGGGAGTCTACGCTCGGTCTTTTTTCACCAGCACACGAAAATCCACAAGGTTTTTCGGAGCTAATCGCGAGCGGAGCGGCTGCGCTGTACGGAGCATGGAGACGCCGCCGGAGGAGGGGGAAGCGAGCCGGCGTGCTCGTCAAGCTCAGGCAGCGAGGATTTCGAACCCCGCTCCCATCGATCCATCTTGCTAATCTACGATCTCTGCCAAACAAGATGGACGAACTTATTCTCCTCACAAAGACCAACAAAACATTTGCACGTTCTGCTGCGCTCTGCTTCACTGAAACCTGGCTCAGTGACCGCCATCCAGATCCCGCGCTACATCTACCCGGCTTCCGCCTTCTCCGAGCCGACCGCGACACGGAGCTATCGGGGAAATCGAAGGGTGGTGGGATTTGCTTCTATATCAACGAAGAATGGTGCACTGATGTCACGAAGCTCGACGCACACTGCAGCCCGGACCTGGAGTCGCTGTCTTTAAACTGCAAGCCATTCTACTCGCCACGTGAGTTCACCTCCTTTTTACTAGTCGGTGTTTACATTGCGCCACAAGCTAACGCTAACACGGCGATACAAACGCTAGCCGAACAAGTAAACAAACTCGAACTAAAATACCCAGAGTCACCCCTGATCATTTTGGGCGATTTTAATAGAGCACATCTTAACCGTGAACTTCCCAGATATAAGCAGCACATCGACTGTTTCACCAGAGAAGGCAACACTCTAGACCACTGCTATACAACAATCAAAAATGCATACCGATCGGTCGCCCGTGCAGCATTGGGTCTTTCTGACCACAATTTAATCCACTTAATACCTACATACAGACAGAAACTCAAATGTGTTAAACCGGTTGTTAAGACTGTGAAAAAATGGACAGATGAAGCAAAGCTAGCTCTACAAGAATGCTTAGATTGCACTGATTGGGGCGTCTTTGAAACTTCAACGGGCACACTGGATGAATACACAGACACTGTAACATCATACATCAGTTTCTGTGAGGACATGTGTGTACCAACGAAGTCCTTCCGCTCGTTTAACAATAACAAGCCATGGTTTACTCCCAAACTCAGGCAACTCAGGAAAGAGAAAGAGGCCGCATTTAGAAGTGGAGATCGGGCACTGTACAAACATGCCCGAAACCAATTGACAAAGGAAATTAACATCGCAAAGAGAAGCTATGCAGAGAGGCTGAAAAACCAGTTCTCTGCTAACGACTCTGCATCTGTATGGAATGGCCTGAAAGCAATCACTAACTATAGAATGCCATCCCCCCAAACAGTGAACAATAAGGGTCTTGCTAATGAACTAAACATGTTTTTCTGCCGATTTGAAAAGGACACCCCCATTTCCCACACACACCCACCTCTACCAGAAACCACTCTACCTAGCCCCCCACCCTCTTTTTCTCCACTACAGATCCACGAACAGGACGTGAGACGGCTCTTCAAGCAGCAAAAGATCAAGAAAGCTCCGGGGCCCGACAAAGTGTCCCCCTCCTGCCTGAAAGTCTGCGCTGACCAGCTGGCTCCGGTCTTCACACAAATCTTCAACAGATCCCTGGAGCTGTGTGAGGTCCCATCCTGCTTCAAACAGTCTACCATCATCCCAGTTCCCAAGAAATCGGCAACATCGGAACTGAACGACTACAGGCCTGTCGCCCTGACGTCTGTGGTCATGAAGTCCTTTGAACGCCTTGTGCTGAATCACCTAAAGAACGTCACTGGACCCCAGCTGGACCCTCTCCAGTTTGCCTACCGGGCAAACAGGTCTGTGGAAGACGCAGTCAACATAGGTCTGCACTACATCCTCGAGCACCTCGACAGCACAGGGACCTACGCAAGGATTCTGTTTGTGGATTTCAGCTCTGCGTTCAACACCATCATCCCGGAACTCCTCACCCCCAAACTACTCCACCTCGGTGTGTCCCCTACGATCTGCCAGTGGATCCTCAGCTTCCTGACGGGACGGACACAACAGGTGAGACTGGGAGCAACAACATCATCAATACGCACTACCAGCACTGGTGCCCCACAGGGATGTGTCCTCTCGCCTCTGCTCTTCTCTCTCTACACAAACGATTGCACCTCAACAGATCCAGCTGTCAAACTCATAAAGTTCGCAGACGACACCACGGTCATCGGTCTCATCAAAGACGGCGACGAGTCTGCGTACCGCCAACAAGTGGAGCAGCTGGAGCTTTGGTGCGGCCGACACAACCTCGGGCTGAACACGCTCAAAACTGTAGAGATGATCGTGGACTTCAGGAAACATTCTTCTCCTCAGTTGCCCCTCACACTATCCAACTGCCCTGTGTCAACCGTCGAGACCTTCAAGTTCCTGGGAATCACAGTCTCCCAGGACATGAAGTGGGAAGTCAACACCATCTCCATCCTGAAAAGGGCCCGGCAGCGGATGTACTTCCTGAGGCTGCTGAGGAAGCATGGCCTGCCACAGGAGGTGCTACGACAGTTCTACACTGCAGTCATCGAATCAATCCTGTGTTCTTCCATCACGGTTTGGTTTGGGGCCGCCACAAAAAAGGACAAAATCCGACTTCAACGGACAGTTAGGACGGCAGAAAAAATCGTTGGCACCGCCCTACCCACTCTTGAGGACTTGTACACTGCAAGAATCAAGACAAGGGCACGGAAAATCCTCCTGGATCCCCCGCACCCTGCCCACCACCTTTTTCAGCCACTCCCCTCAGGCAGACGCTACAGATCCATGCGCACAAAATCCAGTAGACACTTAAACAGCTTCTTCCCTCTAGCCATTAACTCCTTAAACAGTCACTGACAGTCACTCTTCTTGCACCACAAAATGGTACTTCAAAACTAGTGGTTACTCTAAAATGCTTCAATGATTTTGTTGTTTACGATGATACTAGTGCAGCGTGTTATACCGGAGACAAATTCCTTGTGTGTTCTACATACTTGGCCAATAAAGATGATTCTGATTCTGATTCTGATTCTGATTGTTTGGGGACTTAAAATATACAATATGTCTTTAGCTATAGAAATATATTTAACTGAAAGTATTTACATGGCATGCTGCCCTTGTCTATTTTGTATGAATGGCAGTGTCATGGCAGCAGTCATACGGCCACAGATCACAAATGGACCTGTCCTGATTGTGCTGTAACAATGACCCACAAACCTAGCCTCACCAACCTGGTGCCTTTTATCCTGGATTAACAGGCATGCCGTAGTAAACAAACAAAGCTGACAGCTCTGGGCGCAAATTATGTCAGATTGCCACGTTGACTTCCAAAAGTTGGGAATTATGTGAATCAAGAACTGCATTAAGTACAAAACAAGAGGAACAACGTATAAAATACTGGAAAAAAAGTTTTTATTACATTGAAAACAATTATTTCTATACAGAGTGAAGAGAAACAAATCTGAATTCCAAATAAATTGCAGAAATATTTGGCTGCTAAAACAAAACCACATCAACAGAACTTGTATGGTATATTCAACCATTTTCTGCTACTTTTAAGACAAAATCAAACAAATCAATGTACCAATTTTTACAGGAGGTATGAATCAATGATTTATTTGATGAATGCAACATCAGGGATTTTTCCTTCCGTCTGGAAAGAAACCATAAAAAGAAAAGTATATGTTAATATTATCGAATAATACATGTTGCCAAATGCAGATCGATCAAAAGTAACTTGTTACCTGTAACCGTGTGAAGATTTGTGCCGCTTTGTTAAAGTCCCACTCATTGTCTTGTAAACACCTACAACAAAGAACAAATGTTTACACACTTGAAAACACCAACAAGAAACTACTTGTAGACTCAAGGTAAAGAGACTGACTTTTGGGACCATTCCAGATTCATGCCTGATTTCTGCGAGAAGGCCGTTAGCATCTCCTGCTGAGGTGCAGTGAGAGTGGGCACCGGGCTGGAAGATGGTGTCGGAGCGGGCGCCACGAAGGCCTTGCGGATCTCTTCTGTTGTGGCCATTCGGATGAAGAGCTGGTCGTTGACAATGCACAGACTGCAGGGCGCATTTGGTTTTATGATCAGTGTTCATTCAACTATAATGCAACAATAATGCTGTTGTAAGATATCCTTTATTTGTCCCACACTGGGGACATTTAACTGAAATCCCTTGTATCCCAAATCATCTTTTACCATTGACGTGGATGGCAATGTCTTTAATTCATTCCATCCCTAAATCAATTGTAATGTATTTTAAATAAGAAAATCAGCAGATGATGAACATTAATTCTTTAAAACATGTAAACATTTATCACAGTTTTTGAATCAATTCAATGGACACTGTGCTGCTCCTTCCTGATGCGTTAACCTGGGGTTAGTATAATAAAGATATACATGGAGCCAGGCAAACTCCTCAGGAAGCAACAGTATTACAGTGCACTCCACTTAATAGAACACCATTGGGGCTAAGTGCTTCTGTTCTACTAAGCGGGGTTTCTATTAACCGGAGACACTTTATTAGGTACACCTTCAGACACGTCGACGACCAAGTTATGCACGCAGAAAAACCCCTGCTGACGAGTTAGAAGAGATATTTCGACTGTGGACGTCCATATCTTTAATCAAACAACAAAACAACAACTTTAATCAACTTCAGTCAAACATCTCAAATCACGAGGAAAAATTCGTTACTTTTGTCTGGAAACAGGAGTCCGTAATTTTGCGGTTGACTTCCCTCTCAATGCGCTGGATAAGAGGGAAGTCCTGGAAACCGCGGGCGTACCTTCTGAGAATCCGGCAATGCATCGTATCGTCTGAGTATGTCCTTCTTATCCGCAGGTGATAGCCCTCGTCTCTTGAATGAAGTTGAAGCCATTGTGACGTGCGTGTGTCTATGTGTGGAGTCAGCGTGCTACCTGTTACTGTATACGGCTAGAACTACCGCGTTTTCTCGCGATAGTGGTACAGTATCGCGATAGCTCCACTTCTCGCGATAGCTACACTTCGAAAACCACTAGTTTACAATGTTCATTGCTTACGGCCTGTTCTATTAAGCGGAGATCTGTTCTACTAAGCGGAGTATCTTTATAGGAAATTGCATTAGGCAAATCGGTTCCAGAGCCTTTTGCTCTATTAAGCGGATTACTCTATTAACCGGTGTTCTATTAAGCGGAGTGCACTGTATAAGCAATTCTTTTCAGAGGATGAATAATATAAGCTCGTGGACATTGTTAAATTATCTCGCTGAATATATTGCTTCAACATTGCTATTGAAATATACATTACTTGAATGGTTATACCACAGCGACATCAAAGCTATTTCTTAGCCCTTCTACATTGTTTTTTATCTTGTTTGGTAGCATTAAGGGAAGAGCTTTTTTTTCAAGGCAAAGCGACAGGTAGTTTTAAATACGCAATGTGTAATTCTCTTGGTTTTATCTGATTTATATTAAAGAGAAAATTAAGTAGCAAAGAAAGCTGCTTACCCAGAATTTCCTGCAGGGACCGTGATGAAAACTCGAGAGAAGGCCAGGGTGGAGTCTCGGGATTTTCCATTGACAGCAACTTAAAAAAAAAATCACAAATATTTACATAAGATCAGGAGCATTCTAACATCTTGTGTCCAGTGATACCCCTCACAGGAGAGAGTTCTTTCCAAGGACAGCGTCATAGTACTAATACCAATTCAACTACCATATGGATGACAAAATGTCACAAGAATTTAAATGTCTTTTGTTTTTAAAAGAAAAACTTAAAGTTGTCATATTATTCCAAGACAAATTTGACAAAGTTTACTTGACTTATATTTTAACAAGTGAATTTCAAAAATGCAAATTATTTAAGGTTTACGCTTTTAATCTCCTGAAAAAAAGCCTCTTTTGTTATAAAATAAGAATAGGACATTTGAGAAGATGGACAAAAATGACAATCACCTTCTTTGAAGACTCCGCTCACGGTGAATGACAGTAGCGTGTTCTGTAGAGAAATAGGAGTTATGTTGAATAAAAAAAATAAATGAATAAAAATACTTCATCGGGGCCATCCGGACAGAACACTCACAGTGTAGGTATTGACATCGATGGTAAAAGAGGCGATGTCATGCTGAGTTTTGGGCAGCTCGTTAATGAAAGCCACCACATTGAGACGCGTGTGCTTCAGTAGCCTGAAGCGGATCGCTGTAAGTGGCATAGTTACACACATTGAGAACATGGGAAGGCAATACATGATTCAAAATGATGATGCTATCACCAAAGTCCCGTTTAAACCAAATTAGTACTCACTGGAGTCTTTGACCCGCTTCAGGTTTCGACTGTCTTTGTGGTACTCTCCAAGACTCGACCTAAAAAAACAAACAAAAAAATTACTAAACAAGTGCGAATCAGAAGTGTGAATCCCCGGCCCAAATGTGTTAGGTGAATATCTTGCAACCAGGCAATCGGTTAAACCACTCCCAACACAATTGAATTGAATTTATACGGATTGAAAATCACTTACACAAAAAGCATTGGACTGTCAATGTTAGAAACAGCATGTGCTCATAGAAGGGAAGTCAACCCCCAAATTTTCTTGACAATATGTTCTATCCGCCTCCATCAGTCTAAACACATTTTGAATAATGCGGTATTGCGTTTGTGGAATATGAGTTCAGCAGCAAAATCCACCAATTTTTACCCATCTCAGAGGGCATCCATTTTGCCACTTTTTTCCGACTGAAAATGACATAACAGTTGCTCATAACTCTGGTAACGACCAATCACGGCGTATCTGTTTTCTGAAGCATGATTGGTTGTTATCCGAGCCATGAGCAACAGGAGTAACAACAGAATAAATGAAATGTTTTACTTTGGAATTTTACCTGGATGGGTTTTGATTAGAGAAAGGTGTTGTGATGGACAACGACGCGCCGTCATGGTAAGCATCCAAGAGAGGCTGTCTGTCCCCAGAGTCATATATATTGTAGTACCTAACACAATCACACGAAACACAAGTTAAAGCATTGTTGTGACCCAGTGTAATGTTTTTAGAATTTTCTGGCATAAACTCACTGTTGCAAGAATCGAAGGATGAGGCCCTTGATTTCATCTGAGCCGAAATGGCTTCCCTGGAATCCCAAATAAACATGAATGCTTCAGTCACTTGGCTTGCAAGACATTTGAAACCAAATGTCATCAACTACTTTACTACTGTGACAAAAACAGCAACCTTGCAGGGAGGAATAGCGGTGGGTGTTTCCACATCAAATCCGATGGGCGGAGGAAGGTCATTACCATCCTGGAGGGCGGGAGTTAAAAAACAAAATGTAATGAGCAAATTATATTTTACAGGTGTCACACATTCCCATTCTTTCAATCTGCATTAGTGCCCTGAAATACACGTCTCACTTGTTCCGTGACCACTCTTGAAACTCAAATACATCTTTCCCAATTAAAATAAATGCAACTGTCGCTGATCGCTGTCACCCCCCCCCACCTCCACAAAAATATTTGTAACATGCTCTTTTAATCTGAAGAACAGCAGTTTATATTATTCATTAAACTGACATTATTGACCATTTAAAAGAATGTAAAGGAATCAAAACACATTTTTGCTGAAATTCAAAGAAAATTGTGCTGGTCCTTCTTGTCTCTGCTTCTTGGCCATCTGGGGGCATTTTAATACATTCAGCTCGACAACACACGGAGCCAGTCCCAGCATCTCCTTTGTAAATTGCTGTATATTAGTCGCTCTTTGCATAGGGTAAAGAATAGATGCCTGTGAGTATATTGTCTTTCTACACCTTAAAGAGCAATGTTTGTGCCCATGACACTGATGACATTCTTTCCCATTATGCGTTAGTATTAAGCTAGTGGACTTTTTACATGGGTGTGGCAAATAACAGTTAAAGCCTTTTTGAAGAATCGTTTACTATCTGGTAAACTGCTGAGTCACCGCCACCATACATGACTTTTATTGAAGTTTTTTGCACAGAGGGTTAAAAAAAAACATACATCAGGTCACTCATATCTCAAGGCACCAATGCATATTGTGTAATTCAAGCACCACAAATTAGGTGAACAGTTATAGTTGAAATAAAAATATAATTCAAAAAGTAGACTCACAAGTTTAAGCAGGCGGGGAAACCTCTGCCGCATAGCACTGGAACAAAAATTCAAAAGGTTTTAGAGCATCATTGTAAAGTTAACAATGACATTTATTTCTGCAGTAGCGGTCTCCTGTTGGCCCATTTGATATCACCGTGCGTCTTTTGAAACTCAAAAGTTTAAAGCGGCTACGCTGCCACTTCTGCAAAAATACTAGTGGTGTCAAACAATTGTATAAGCTCTGTATATGAACAGGCCAGAAGTTCTTGATTTCAATCTGGGCTAAGGTCTCTGTGTTGACGTTGAATGTTCTCCTTGTGCTTGTGTGGGTCCATGCACTCCGGGAATCTCCCACAAAAAAAAAAAAAAACCCAACAGTTTGGTTGGTTAATTCAACTGAATGATCTTAATTATCCAACAGTACAAAAGTGAATGCGAATAGTTGTCAATATGCACCATTACCGATTGTCACGTCAACTGACAGTAATGAAAATGAAAAAGGTTAAGATGGACATTATTGGAAACACTACTATGTACACCATGTCAAATTTGTCTTCCGAATTGGCAGTTAAAATCGAAAGCCTTTTCAACAGCTATCATTCAATAATGGTAAGAGCAAACCCTCCATCATCTGGTGAGGGAGTAGTCCAACTCGATACGTTCTTCACAAAATATCAAGATAGCAAGGTGCTTTTTGTTGAATGCTATGCTTGCTCGGTTTCAGAGGAGACTCTGGGCTTTGTGCTCTTTTGGTATTTTGAGCTAGTCAAGATTATTGCAATGATACTGAGTCAGAGAGGCAAGAAGATGGGGTAGAAGCCTGATAAGCGGCCACCAATCGAGTAGTTTTTAATCTTTGTACTTTTGACAGTAAATGTTCTTACATACACGTGTCTGGATTACATCTCTGTACTTTAATTCATCATCTCATGTTCCAACATATAAGGAGCAAAACCC